>NC_074704.1:8274144-8574144 GCF_029448725.1 Salvelinus fontinalis
CCTCAACCCTCATTAGATATGATGACACTACACCCTGACTACTGATACGGACCTCAACCCTCATTAGATATGATGACACTACACCCTGACTACTGATACGGACCTCAACCCTCATTAGATATGATGACACTACACCCTGACTACTGATACGGACCTCAACCCTCATTAGATATGACACTACACCCTGACTACTGATACGGACCTCAACCCTCATTAGATATGATGACACTACACCCTAACTACTGATACGGACCTCAACCCTCATTAGATATGATGACACTACACCCTGACTACTGATACAGACCTCAACCCTCATTAGATATGATGACACTACACCCTGACTACTGATACGGACCTCAACCCTCATTAGATATGATGACACTACACCCTGACTACTGATACGGACCTCAACCCTCATTAGATATGATGACACTACACCCTGACTACTGATACGGACCTCAACCCTCATTAGATATGATGACACTACACCCTGACTACTGATACGGACCTCAACCCTCATTAGATATGATGACACTACACCCTGACTACCGATACGGACCTCAACCCTCATTAGATATGATGAGACTACACCCTGACTACTGATACGGACCTCAAACCTCATTAGATATGATGACACTACACCCTGACTACTGATACGGACCTCAACCCTCATTAGATACGATGACACTACACCCTGACTACTGATACGGACCTCAACCCTCATTAGATATGACACTACACCCTGACTACTGATACGGACCTCAACCCTCATTAGATATGATGACACTACACCCTGACTACTGATACGGACCTCAACCCTCATTAGATATGATGACACTACACCCTGACTACTGATACGGACCTCAACCCTCATTAGATATGATGACACTACACCCTGACTACTGATACGGACCTCAACCCTCATTAGATATGATGACACTACACCCTGACTACTGATACGGACCTCAACCCTCATTAGATATGATGACACTACACCCTGACTACTGATACGGACCTCAACCCTCATTAGATATGATGACACTACACCCTGACTACTGATACGGACCTCAACCCTCATTAGATACGATGACACTACACCCTGACTACTGATACGGACCTCAACCCTCATTAGATATGATGACACTACACCCTGACTACTGATACGGACCTCAACCCTCATTAGATATGACACTACACCCTGACTACTGATACGGACCTCAACCCTCATTAGATATGATGACACTACACCCTGACTACCGATACGGACCTCAACCCTCATTAGATATGATGACACTACACCCTGACTACTGATACGGACCTCAACCCTCATTAGATATGATGACACTACACCCTGACTACTGATACGGACCTCAACCCTCATTAGATATGATGACACTACACCCTGACTACTGATACGGACCTCAACCCTCATTAGATATGATGACACTACACCCTGACTACTGATACGGACCTCAACCCTCATTAGATATGACACTACACCCTGACTACTGATACGGACCTCAACCCTCATTATATATGTTGACACTACACCCTGACTACTGATACGGACCTCAACCCTCATTAGATATGACACTACACCCTGACTACTGATACGGACCTCAACCCTCATTAGATATGATGACACTACACCCTGACTACTGATACGGACCTCAACCCTCATTAGATATGATGACACTACACCCTGACTACTGATACGGACCTCAACCCTCATTAGATATGATGACACTACACCCTGACTACTGATACGGACCTCAACCCTCATTAGATATGACACTACACCCTGACTACTGATACGGACCTCAACCCTCATTAGATATGATGACACTACACCCTAACTACTGATACGGACCTCAACCCTCATTAGATATGATGACACTACACCCTGACTACTGATACAGACCTCAACCCTCATTAGATATGATGACACTACACCCTGACTACTGATACGGACCTCAACCCTCATTAGATATGATGACACTACACCCTGACTACTGATACGGACCTCAACCCTCATTAGATATGATGACACTACACCCTGACTACTGATACGGACCTCAACCCTCATTAGATATGATGACACTACACCCTGACTACTGATACGGACCTCAACCCTCATTAGATATGATGACACTACACCCTGACTACCGATACGGACCTCAACCCTCATTAGATATGATGAGACTACACCCTGACTACTGATACGGACCTCAAACCTCATTAGATATGATGACACTACACCCTGACTACTGATACGGACCTCAACCCTCATTAGATACGATGACACTACACCCTGACTACTGATACGGACCTCAACCCTCATTAGATATGACACTACACCCTGACTACTGATACGGACCTCAACCCTCATTAGATATGATGACACTACACCCTGACTACTGATACGGACCTCAACCCTCATTAGATATGATGACACTACACCCTGACTACTGATACGGACCTCAACCCTCATTAGATATGATGACACTACACCCTGACTACTGATACGGACCTCAACCCTCATTAGATATGATGACACTACACCCTGACTACTGATACGGACCTCAACCCTCATTAGATATGATGACACTACACCCTGACTACTGATACGGACCTCAACCCTCATTAGATATGATGACACTACACCCTGACTACTGATACGGACCTCAACCCTCATTAGATACGATGACACTACACCCTGACTACACTAGTCATTATTGTACTATAGTACTACTAAATAGTCATTATTGTACTATACTACTACTAAATAGTCATTATTGTACTATACTACTACTAAATAGTCATTATTATTCTGTACTACTACTAAATAGTCATTATTATACTGTACTAGTAGCTACACAGACATTATTGTACTATACTACTACTAAATAGTCATTATTATACTGCACTAGTAGCTACATAGACATTATTGTACTGTAATACTACTACTAAATAGTCATTATTGTACTACACTACTACTAAATAGTCATTATTGTACTACACTACTACTAAATAGTCATTATTGTACTATACTACTTAAAAATAGTCATTATTGTACTATATTGCTACTACTAAATAGTCATTATTGTACTATAGTACTACTAAATAGTCATTATTGTACTATAGTACTACTAAATAGTCATTCTTGTACTATACTACTACTAAATAGTCATTATTGTACTATATTGCTACTACTAAATAGTCATTATTGTACTATACTACTACTAAATAGTCATTACTGTACTATATTGCTACTACTAAATAGTCCTTATCAGTCTGGACTTACATATGCAGATGGTGGAGAGAAGCCTGGTGGCCAAGTATGGAGGAACACAGTTCTGGAAGGCCGGCTGCAGGACGTAGTTGGAGAAGGTGAGAGCTATGACAGCCAGGGTGGTGGGGTACATGATGAGAACCGCGCTCCATAGGAGCAGGAACCTATAGGAAGACAACATATATACTGTTAAAACTATATTATACACCTTATACTGTATGTAGACAGTCAGGGTGGTGGGGTACATGATGAGAACCGCGCTCCATAGGAGCAGGAACCTATAGGAAGACAACATATATACTGTTAAAACTATATTATACACCTTATACTGTATGTAGACAGTCAGGGTGACGCGGTCAAAATATGCATAGACTGTAGACCGTTCATTGTTTATATTGTACGGCAGCTGTGGAGAGTGCTGGGCAAACTCAAATACTTATAAGACCTTTTCATGAACTCCGAGAGTCTCCTGCCTCGGAGACCTAAGGGACATCTTTGTGGACTCAGACTCTCACTTGTAACGAGTATCATGGGGACTACAAGTACAATTTATATCTAATCCACTTTACACATTAAAACACACCATTCTTTAATTACATGATTACTGGTACACATGTAGAGGAGGAATGAACGAAGGACCAGGATCTGTGGCCGTATTCATACGGTCTCTCCCCCTCCTGAGTACTGATCTAAGACCAGTTATGTAGATCAGACGGTCTCTCTCCCCCCTGAGTACTGATCTAAGACCAGTTATATAGATCAGACGGTCTCTCTCTCCCCCTGAGTACTGATCTAAGACCAGTTATGTAGATCAGACGGTCTCTCTCTCCCCCTGAGTACTGATCTAAGACCAGTTATTTAGATCAGACGGTCTCTCTCCCCCCTGAGTACTGATCTAAGACCAGTTATTTAGATCAGACGGTCTCTCCCCCTGAGTACTGATCTAAGACCAGTTATTTAGATCAGACAGTCTCTCTCCTCCTGAGTACTGATCTAAGACCAGTTATATAGATCAGATGGTCTCTCTCTCCCCCCTGAGTACTGATCTAAGACCAGTTATTTAGATCAGACGGTCTCTCTCTCCTCCTGAGTACTGATCTAAGACCAGTTATTTAGATCAGACGGTCTCTCTCTCCCCCTGAGTACTGATCTAAGACCAGTTATGTAGATCAGACGGTCTCTCTCCCCCCTGAGTACTGATCTAAGACCAGTTATATAGATCAGATGGTCTCTCTCCCCCTGAGTACTGATCTAAGACCAGTTATGTAGATCAGACGGTCTCTCTCTCCCCCCTGAGTACTGATCTAAGACCAGTTATGTAGATCAGACGGTCTCTCTCTCCCCCCTGAGTACTGATCTAAGACCAGTTATTTAGATCAGACGGTCTCTCTCCCCCTGAGTACTGATCTAAGACCAGTTATTTAGATCAGACGGTCTCTCTCCCCCTGAGTACTGATCTAAGACCAGTTATGTAGATCAGACGGTCTCTCTCCCCCTGAGTACTGATCTAAGACCAGTTATTTAGATCAGACGGTCTCTCTCCCCCTGAGTACTGATCTAAGACCAGTTATGTAGATCAGACGGTCTCTCTCTCCTCCTGAGTACTGATCTAAGACCAGTTATTTAGATCAGACGGTCTCTCTCTCCCCCCTGAGTACTGATCTAAGACCAGTTATTTAGATCAGACGGTCTCTCTCTCCCCCTGAGTACTGATCTAAGACCAGTTATTTAGATCAGACGGTCTCTCTCTCCCCCCTGAGTACTGATCTAAGACCAGTTATTTAGATCAGACGGTCTCTCTCTCCCCCCTGAGTACTGATCTAAGACCAGTTATTTAGATCAGATGGTCTCTCTCCTCCTGAGTACTGATCTAAGACCAGTTATGTAGATCAGACGGTCTCTCTCTCCCCCCTGAGTACTGATCTAAGACCAGTTATGTAGATCAGACGGTCTCTCTCTCCCCCTGAGTACTGATCTAAGACCAGTTATTTAGATCAGACGGTCTCTCTCTCCTCCTGAGTACTGATCTAAGACCAGTTATTTAGATCAGACGGTCTCTCTCTCCCCCCTGAGTACTGATCTAAGACCAGTTATTTAGATCAGACGGTCTCTCTCTCCCCCTGAGTACTGATCTAAGACCAGTTATTTAGATCAGACGGTCTCTCTCTCCCCCCTGAGTACTGATCTAAGACCAGTTATTTAGATCAGACGGTCTCTCTCTCCCCCCTGAGTACTGATCTAAGACCAGTTATTTAGATCAGATGGTCTCTCTCCTCCTGAGTACTGATCTAAGACCAGTTATGTAGATCAGACGGTCTCTCTCTCCCCCCTGAGTACTGATCTAAGACCAGTTATGTAGATCAGACGGTCTCTCTCTCCCCCTGAGTACTGATCTAAGACCAGTTATTTAGATCAGACGGTCTCTCTCCCCCCCTGAGTACTGATCTAAGACCAGTTATTTAGATCAGAATGAGTAACATTATCAAGTCCCCCCTGTGTAGGGGACTTGATCCTAATTACAAAATACAATAAAACACTTAAACGTTTTACATGAGCATTATTTTATGTGAAATGAATGATCACGGGTTGCTTTCTATTGTGTATGAATTATGGCTGTTGTCAAACTTGTAAAACATTTTGCTTTAGAATGTGTTCAAATCAAAATCAAATCAAATTTTATTGGTTACATTACACATGGTTACATTACACATGGTTAGAAGATGTTATTGTTAGTTCCTGTATGTTGTTACGATTACACCACGAGTCGTTAATCATGAAACATCCACCCCCGCCTTTCTTCTTCCCTGAGAGATGTTTGTTCCTGTCGGCGCGACACACAAAGAATCCCGGTGGCTGTACCGACTCCAACAGCATGTCCCCAAAGAGCCAGGTTGCCATGAAACAGAGCATGTTACAATCTCGAGGATCTCTCTGGAAAGCAACCCTAGCCCTAATTCCGTCTGCCTTGTTATCTAGAGACTGGACATTAGCGAGTAAAATACTCGGGAGAGGTGCGTGGTGTGTACGCCTCCGAATCCTGGCCAGAAGGCCGCCCCGTCTACCTCTCCTGTGGCAACTTTGTTTTGGGTCAGCCTCTTGGGTGGTTCGAACGAAGGATCCACTAAGGGAAAGTCGTATTCCTGGTCGTAGCGTTGGGAAGTTGACGTCTCTCTGATATCCAATAGTTCTTCCCGGCTGTACGTAATAAAACTTAAGATTTTCTGGGCTAACAATGTAAGAAATAATACACAAAAAAATATTAATACTGCATAGTTTAGGACTAGAAGCGAGGACTAGAAGGACTAGAAGCGAGGCGACCCTTTCTGTCGGCGCCATCGTGCCATTTAGAGAATTGGGACATTGAGGTTTCTGCATCTTGATGCATTTAATAACATTCTATGGCAGCCATTTTGGCTCCTGTTAACAAAACGAGCATCATGATGCATTTAATAACATTCTATAGCAGCCATGTTGGCTCCTGTTAACAAAACGAGCATCAGGATGCATTTAGCCTAGTCCTGTTGGAGCCTGTGATATCTGATCCTGTTGGATCCTGTGATATCCGGTCCTGTTGGAGCCTGTGATATCTGGTCCTGTTGGAGCCTGTGATATCCGGTCCTGTTGGAGCCTGTGATATCCGGTCCCGTTGGAGCCTGTGATATCCGGTCCCGTTGGAGCCTGTGATATCCGGTCCTGTTGGAGCCTGTGATATCCGGTCCTGTTGGAGCCTGTGATATCCGGTCCTGTTGGAGCCTGTGATATCCGGTCCTGTTGGAGCCTGTGATATCCGGTCCTGTTGGAGCCTGTGATATCCGGTCCTGTTGGAGCCTGTGATATCCGGTCCTGTTGGAGCCTGTGATATCCGGTCCTGTTGGAGCCTGTGATATCCGGTCCTGTTGGAGCCTGTGATATCCGGTCCTGTTGGAGCCTGTGATATCCGGTCCTGTTGGAGCCTGTGATATCCGGTCCTGTTGGAGCCTGTGATATCCGGTCCTGTTGGAGCCTGTGATATCCGATCCTGTTGGAGCCTGTGATATCCGGTCCTGTTGGAGCCTGTGATATCCGGTCCTGTTGGAGCCTGTGATATCCGGTCCTGTTGGAGCCTGTGATATCCGGTCCTGTTGGAGCCTGTGATATCCGGTCCTGTTGGAGCCTGTGATATCCGGTCCTGTTGGAGCCTGTGATATCCGGTCCTGTTGGAGCCTGTGATATCCGGTCCTGTTGGAGCCTGTGATATCCGGTCCTGTTGGAGCCTGTGATATCCGGTCCTGTTGGAGCCTGTGATATCTAGTCCTGTTGGAGCCTGTGATACCTGGTCCTGTTGGAGCCTGTGATATCTGGTCCTGTTGGAGCCTGTGATATCTGGTCCTGTTGGAGCCTGTGATATCTGGTCCTGTTGGAGCCTGTGATATCTGGTCCTGTTGGAGCCTGTGATATCTGGTCCTGTTGCAGCCTGTGATATCTGGTCCTGTTGGAGCCTGTGATATCTGGTCCTGTTGGAGCCTGTGATATCCGGTCCCGTTGGAGCCTGTGATATCCGGTCCCGTTGGAGCCTGTGATATCCGGTCCCGTTGGAGCCTGTGATATCCGGTCCCGTTGGAGCCTGTGATATCCGGTCCTGTTGGAGCCTGTGATATCCGGTCCTGTTGGAGCCTGTGATATCCGGTCCTGTTGGAGCCTGTGATATCCGGTCCTGTTGGAGCCTGTGATATCCGGTCCTGTTGGAGCCTGTGATATCCGGTCCTGTTGGAGCCTGTGATATCCGGTCCTGTTGGAGCCTGTGATATCCGGTCCTGTTGGAGCCTGTGATATCCGGTCCCGTTGGAGCCTGTGATATCCGGTCCTGTTGGAGCCTGTGATATCCGGTCCCGTTGGAGCCTGTGATATCTGATCCTGTAGGAGCCTGTGATATCTGGTCCTGTTGGAGGCTGTGATATCTGGTCCTGTTGGAGCCTGTGATATCTGGTCCTGTTGGAGCCTGTGATATCTGGTCCTGTTGGAGCCTGTGATATCTGGTCCTGTTGGAGCCTGTGATATCTGGTCCTGTTGGAGCCTGTGATATCCGGTCCCGTTGGAGCCTGTGATATCTGGTCCTGTTGGAGCCTGTGATATCCGGTCCTGTTGGAGCCTGTGATATCCGGTCCTGTTGGAGCCTGTGATATCCGGTCCTGTTGGAGCCTGTGATATCTAGTCCTGTTGGAGCCTGTGATATCTGGTCCTGTTGGAGGCTGTGATATCTGGTCCTGTTGGAGCCTGTGATATCTGGTCCTGTTGGAGCCTGTGATATCTGGTCCTGTTGGAGCCTGTGATATCCGGTCCTGTTGGAGCCTGTGATATCCGGTCCTGTTGGAGCCTGTGATATCTGGTCCTGTTGGAGCCTGTGATATCTGGTCCTGTTGGAGCCTGTGATATCCGGTCCTGTTGGAGCCTGTGATATCTGATCCTGTTGGAGCCTGTGATATCTGGTCCTGTTGGAGCCTGTGATATCTGGTCCTGTTGGAGCCTGTGATATCTGGTCCTGTTGGAGCCTGTGATATCTGGTCCTGTTGGAGCCTGTGATATCCGGTCCTGTTGGAGCCTGTGATATCTGATCCTGTTGGAGCCTGTGATATCTGGTCCTGTTGGAGCCTGTGATATCTGGTCCTGTTGGAGCCTGTGATATCCGGTCCTGTTGGAGCCTGTGATATCCGGTCCCGTTGGAGCCTGTGATATCCGGTCCTGTTGGAGCCTGTGATATCTGGTCCTGTTGGAGCCTGTGATATCTGGTCCTGTTGGAGCCTGTGATATCTGGTCCTGTTGGAGCCTGTGATATCTGGTCCTGTTGGAGCCTGTGATATCTAGTCCTGTTGGAGCCTGTGATATCCGGTCCTGTTGGAGCCTGTGATATCTGGTCCTGTTGGAGCCTGTGATATCCGGTCCTGGTGACCGAAAGAGCCAACGTGCTAAACTAACTGATGAATAGGAGAGAGACAAGATCCAGTGACAGGAAACACAGCAAACGTACTGAGGTGGTAAATAGGGGGGCAATGGGGGGGGGGGGGGGGCAATGTCGCTCCAACAATACGAATCAATTCATCCTTAACCGGCAAATTAATTAACAAAAAGAAATGTGAAAATCCTATAAAATTATTCCAAAAGTTGCTTATGTCCGAAAAGAAAACACATTTTGTGTACAGTGTGTATTCGGAAAGTATTCAGAACCCTTGACTTTTTCCATATTTTTTACGTTACAGCCTTATTCTAAAATTGATTTTAAAACATCTACACACAATACCCCATAATAACAAAGCAAAAACAGGTTTTTAGAAATTTGAGCAAATAAATAAAACATTCAAAAACGGAAATATCACATTTACATAAGTATTCAGACCCTTTACTCAGTACTTGGTTGAAGCACCTTTGGCAGTGATTACAGCCTCGAGTCGTCTTGGGTATGACGCTACAAGCTTGGCACACTTGTATTTGCGGAGTTTCTCCCATTCCTCTCTGCAGATCATCTCACTAGTCCATGTTGTGGTCAGATTAATCCTGTCAGTATTTTCACTAGTCCACGTTGTGGTCAGATTAATGCTGTCAGTCTTTTCACTAGTCCATGTTGTGGTCAGATTAATCCTGTCAGTATTTTCACTAGTTCACATTGTGGTCAGATTAATCTTGTCAGTCTTTTCACTAGTCCATGTTGTGGTCAGATTAATCTTGTCAGTCTTTTCACTAGTCCATGTTGTGGTCAGATTAATCCTGTCAGTCTTTTCACTAGTCCATGTTGTGGTCAGATTAATCCTGTCAGTCTTTTCACTAGTCCATGTTGTGGTCAGATTAATCCTGTCAGTCTTTTCACTAGTCCACGTTGCGGTCAGATTAATCTTGTCAGTCTTTTCACTAGTCCATGTTGTGATCAGATGAAACAATAGTAGCTCTATATGTTTCACTAAATGTGATTTAATTGTCATTTTACCAACATTTCTGAAAATGTTTATATCGCGTTTTGTAATGAAATTCTTCCCTTCTACTCTGAGACGGGCCCTGAACATTTCTGGGGAAAAAACAGGGAATTCTGGGAAAGTTTCTGGGTTGTTTCCATAATCAGGATGGTGGACATAAAATAGAAAACGTACCCCACCAGGCCTCCGAATATCTCTGTGACGTAGGAGTAGTCTCCTCCTGACTTGGGAATGGTGACCCCCAGCTCGGCGTAACACATGGAGCCCAGGGCGCAGATACCCCCTCCACACACCCACACGATAAGGGACAGACCCACCGAGCCAGCGTGCTCCAAAACCCCCTTAGGTGAGATGAATATCCCCGAACCAATGATGTTACCTGGGGAGTGGAGAACAACAGAGAGACAGATACGTTAGTATCAAGTGTAGTAGTTTCCTGTGGTCTTCAACAACCTCCCAGTCTTGTCCCCCTTTGTTGTGAGGGAGGAGAAGAACACAGTGGAGAAAGACATTCATATCAACTCTGATAGTTGGTCTTCAACAACCTCCCAGTCTTGTCCCCCTTTGTTGTGAGGGAGGAGAAGAACACAGTGGAGAAAGACATTCATATCAACTCTGATAGTTGGTCTTCAACAACCTCCCAGTCCTGTCCCCCTTTGTTGTGAGGGAGGAGAAGAACACAGTGGAGAAAGACATTCATATCAACTCTGATAGTTGGTCTTCAACAACCTCCCAGTCTTGTCCCCCTTTGTTGTGAGGGAGGAGAAGAACACAGTGGAGAAAGACATTCATATCAACTCTGATAGTTGGTCTTCAACAACCTCCCAGTCCTGTCCTCCCTTGGTGTGAGGGAGGAGAAGAACACAGTGGAGAAAGACATTCATATCAACTCTGATAGTTGGTCTTCAACAACCTCCCAGTCTTGTCCCCCCTTGTTGTGAGGGAGGAGAAGAACACAGTGGAGAAAGACATTCATATCAACTCTGATAGTTGGTCTTCAACAACCTCCCAGTCCTGTCCCCCCTTGGTGTGAGGGAGGAGAAGAACACAGTGGAGAAAGACATTCATATCAACTCTGATAGTTGGTCTTCAACAACCTCCCAGTCTTGTCCCCCCTTGTTGTGAGGGAGGAGAAGAACACAGTGGAGAAAGACATTCATTTCAACTCTGATAGTTGGTCTTCAACAACCTCCCAGTCCTGTCCCCCCTTGGTGTGAGGGAGGAGAAGAACACAGTGGAGAAAGACATTCATATCAACTCTGATAGTTGGTCTTCAACAACCTCCCAGTCTTGTCCCCCCTTGTTGTGAGGGAGGAGAAGAACACAGTGGAGAAAGACATTCATATCAACTCTGATAGTTGGTCTTCAACAACCTCCCAGTCCTGTCCCCCCTTGGTGTGAGGGAGGAGAAGAACACAGTGGAGAAAGACATTCATATCAACTCTGATAGTTGGTCTTCAACAACCTCCCAGTCCTGTCCCCCTTTGTTGTGAGGGAGGAGAAGAACACAGTGGAGAAAGACATTCATATCAACTCTGATAGTTGGTCTTCAACAACCTCCCAGTCTTGTCCCCCCTTGGTGTGAGGGAGGAGAAGAACACAGTGGAGAAAGACATTCATATCAACTCTGATAGTTGGTCTTCAACAACCTCCCAGTCCTGTCCCCCCTTGGTGTGAGGGAGGAGAAGAACACAGTGGAGAAAGACATTCATATCAACTCTGATAGTTGGTCTTCAACAACCTCCCAGTCCTGTCCCCTTGTTGTGAGGGAGGAGAAGAACACAGTGGAGAAAGACATTCATATCAACTCTGATAGTTGGTCTTCAACAACCTCCCAGTCCTGTCCCCCTTTGTTGTGAGGGAGGAGAAGAACACAGTGGAGAAAGACATTCATATCAACTCTGATAGTTGGTCTTCAACAACCTCCCAGTCTTGTCCCCCCTTGGTGTGAGGGAGGAGAAGAACACAGTGGAGAAAGACATTCATATCAACTCTGATAGTTGGTCTTCAACAACCTCCCAGTCCTGTCCCCCCTTGGTGTGAGGGAGGAGAAGAACACAGTGGAGAAAGACATTCATATCAACTCTGATAGTTGGTCTTCAACAACCTCCCAGTCCTGTCCCCTTGTTGTGAGGGAGGAGAAGAACACAGTGGAGAAAGACATTCATATCAACTCTGATAGTTGGTCTTCAACAACCTCCCAGTCCTGTCCCCCCTTGGTGTGAGGGAGGAGAAGAACACAGTGGAGAAAGACATTCATATCAACTCTGATAGTTGGTCTTCAACAACCTCCCAGTCTTGTCCACTTGTTGTTTTTTTTTATAGTTGAGGGGTTGTATATCATAACAAACATCTGTTTTCTGTTATCGATTTCATAAACACCCCCCTAGTCATCACACAGCTGTTTCAGATCTGGGTTACCACCACAGTGGACTGAAATGACCATGGGGCTCTGGTGCGGTTTTCCATGTCCAAGTCTCTATTCTGCAGGGTCAGTGAACTGGACTGGACTACATTATGTAACGCTGGCTAACACTGAGGTCTTTTACTACACTATGTAACCCTGGCTAACACTGAGGTCTGTTACTACACTACGTAACCCTGGCTAACACTGAGGTCTGTTACTACACTACGTAACCCTGGCTAACACTGAGGTCTGTTACTATACTACGTAACGCTGGCTAACACTGAGGGCTGTTACTACACTACGTAACCCTGGCTAACACTGAGGTCTGTTACTATACTACGTAACGCTGGCTAACACTGAGGGCTGTTACTACACTACGTAACCCTGGCTAACACTGAGGTCTGTTACTACACTATGTAACCCTGGCTAACACTGAGGTCTGTTACTACACTACGTAACCCTGGCTAACACTGAGGTCTGTTACTACACTATGTAACCCTGGGTAACACTGAGGTCTGTTAATACACTATGTAACCCTGGCTAACACTGAGGTCTGTTACTACACTATGTAACCCTGGCTAACACTGAGGTCTGTTACTACACTATGTAACGCTGGCTAACTCTGAGGTCTGTTACTACACTACGTAACCCTGGCTAACACTGAGGTCTGTTACTACACTATGTAACGCTGGCTAACACTGAGGGCTGTTACTACACTACGTAACCCTGGCTAACACTGAGGTCTGTACTATACTACGTAACGCTGGCTAACACTGAGGGCTGTTACTACACTACGTAACCCTGGCTAACACTGAGGTCTGTTACTACACTATGTAACCCTGGCTAACACTGAGGTCTGTTACTACACTACGTAACCCTGGCTAACACTGAGGTCTGTTACTACACTATGTAACCCTGGGTAACACTGAGGTCTGTTAATACACTATGTAACCCTGGCTAACACTGAGGTCTGTTACTACACTATGTAACCCTGGCTAACACTGAGGTCTGTTACTACACTATGTAACGCTGGCTAACTCTGAGGTCTGTTACTACACTACGTAACCCTGGCTAACACTGAGGTCTGTTACTATACTACGTAACGCTGGCTAACACTGAGGGCTGTTACTACACTACGTAACCCTGGCTAACACTGAGGTCTGTACTATACTACGTAACGCTGGCTAACACTGAGGGCTGTTACTACACTACGTAACCCTGGCTAACACTGAGGTCTGTTACTACACTATGTAACCCTGGCTAACACTGAGGTCTGTTACTACACTACGTAACCCTGGCTAACACTGAGGTCTGTTACTACACTATGTAACCCTGGGTAACACTGAGGTCTGTTACTACACTATGTAACCCTGGCTAACACTGAGGTCTGTTACTACACTATGTAACCCTGGCTAAAACTGTTACTACACTATGTAACCCTGGCTAACTCTGTTACTACACTATGTAACCCTGGCTAACACTGAGGTCTGTTACTACACTATGTAACCCTGGCTAACACTGAGGTCTGTTACTACACTACGTAACCCTGGCTAACACTGAGGTCTGTTACTACACTATGTAACCCTGGGTAACACTGAGGTCTGTACTATACTACGTAACCCTGGCTAACACTGAGGTCTATTACTACACTACGTAACCCTGGCTAACACTGAGGTCTGTTACTACACTATGTAACCCTGGCTAACACTGAGGTCTGTTACTACACTACGTTACCCTGGCTAACACTGAGGTCTGTTACTACACTATGTAACCCTTGCTAACACTGAGGTCTGTTACTACATTATGTAACCCTGGCTAACACTGAGGTCTGTTACTACACTATGTAACCCTGGCTAACACTGAGGTCTGTTACTAAACTATGTAACCCTGGCTAACTCTGTTACTACACTATGTAACCCTGGCTAACACTGAGGTCTGTTACTACACTATGTAACCCTGGCTAACACTGAGGTCTGTTACTACACTATGTAACCCTGGCTAACACTGCGGTCTGTTACTACACTATGTAACCCTGGCTAACACTGAGGTCTGTTACTAAACTATGTAACCCTGGCTAACACTGAGGTCTGTTACTACACTATGTAACCCTGGCTAACACTGAGGTCTGTTACTAAACTACGTAACCCTGGCTAACACTGAGGTCTGTTACTACACTACGTAACCCTGGCTAACACTGAGGTCTGTTACTACACTATGTAACCCTGGCTAACACTGAGGTCTGTTACTACACTACGTAACCCTGGCTAACACTGAGGTATGTTACTACACTATGTAACCCTGGCTAACACTGAGGTCTGTTACTACACTACGTAACCCTGGCTAACACTGAGGTCTGTTACTACACTATGTAACCCTGGCTAACACTGAGGTCTGTTACTAAACTATGTAACCCTGGCTAACACTGAGGTCTGTTACTACACTATGTAACCCTGGCTAACACTGAGGTCTGTTACTACACTATGTAACCCTGGCTAACACTGATGTCTGTTACTACACTATGTAACCCTGGTTAACACTGAGGTCTGTTACTAAACTATGTAACCCTGGCTAACACTGAGGTCTGTTACTACACTATGTAACCCTGGCTAACACTGAGGTCTGTTACTAAACTATGTAACCCTGGCTAACTCTGTTACTACACTATGCAACCCTGGCTAACACTGAGGTCTGCTACTACACTATGTAACCCTGGCTAACACTGAGGTCTGTTACTACACTACGTAACCCTGGCTAACACTGAGGTCTGTTACTACACTATGTAACCCTGGGTAACACTGAGGTCTGTTACTACACTATGTAACCCTGGCTAACACTGAGGTCTGTTACTACACTATGTAACCCTGGCTAAAACTGTTACTACACTATGTAACCCTGGCTAACTCTGTTACTACACTATGTAACCCTGGCTAACACTGAGGTCTGTTACTACACTATGTAACCCTGGCTAACTCTGAGGTCTGTTACTACACTACGTAACCCTGGCTAACACTGAGGTCTGTTACTACACTATGTAACCCTGGCTAACACTGAGGTCTGTTACTACACTACGTAACCCTGGCTAACACTGAGGTATGTTACTACACTATGTAACCCTGGCTAACACTGAGGTCTGTTACTACACTACGTAACCCTGGCTAACACTGAGGTCTGTTACTACACTATGTAACCCTGGGTAACACTGAGGTCTGTACTATACTACGTAACCCTGGCTAACACTGAGGTCTGTTACTACACTACGTAACCCTGGCTAACACTGAGGTCTGTTACTACACTATGTAACCCTGGCTAACACTGAGGTCTGTTACTACACTATGTAACCCTGGCTAAAACTGAGGTCTGTTACTACACTATGTAACCCTTGCTAACACTGAGGTCTGTTACTACATTATGTAACCCTGGCTAACACTGAGGTCTGTTACTACACTATGTAACCCTGGCTAACACTGAGGTCTGTTACTAAACTATGTAACCCTGGCTAACTCTGTTACTACACTATGTAACCCTGGCTAACACTGAGGTCTGTTACTACACTATGTAACCCTGGCTAACACTGAGGTCTGTTACTACACTATGTAACCCTGGCTAACACTGAGGTCTGTTACTACACTATGTAACCCTGGCTAACACTGAGGTCTGTTACTAAACTATGTAACCCTGGCTAACACTGAGGTCTGTTACTACACTATGTAACCCTGGCTAACACTGAGGTCTGTTACTAAACTACGTAACCCTGGCTAACACTGAGGTCTGTTACTACACTACGTAACCCTGGCTAACACTGAGGTCTGTTACTACACTATGTAACCCTGGCTAACACTGAGGTCTGTTACTACACTACGTAACCCTGGCTAACACTGAGGTATGTTACTACACTATGTAACCCTGGCTAACACTGAGGTCTGTTACTACACTACGTAACCCTGGCTAACACTGAGGTCTGTTACTACACTATGTAACCCTGGCTAACACTGAGGTCTGTTACTACACTATGTAACCCTGGCTAACACTGAGGTCTGTTACTACACTATGTAACCCTGGCTAACACTGAGGTCTGTTACTACACTATGTAACCCTGGCTAACACTGATGTCTGTTACTACACTATGTAACCCTGGCTAACACTGAGGTCTGTTACTAAACTATGTAACCCTGGCTAACTCTGTTACTACACTATGTAACCCTGGCTAACACTGAGGTCTGTTACTACACTATGTAACCCTGGCTAACACTGAGGTCTGTTACTACACTATGTAACCCTGGCTAACACTGAGGTCTGTTACTAAACTATGTAACCCTGGCTAACACTGAGGTCTGTTACTACACTATGTAACCCTGGCTAACACTGAGGTCTGTTACTACACTATGTAACCCTGGCTAACACTGAGGTCTGTTACTAAACTATGTAACCCTGGCTAACACTGAGGTCTGTTACTACACTATGTAACCCTGGCTAACACTGAGGTCTGTTACTAAACTACGTAACCCTGGCTAACACTGAGGTCTGTTACTACACTACGTAACCCTGGCTAACACTGAGGTCTGTTACTACACTATGTAACCCTGGCTAACACTGAGGTCTGTTACTACACTACGTAACCCTGGCTAACACTGAGGACTGTTACTACACTATGTAACCCTGGCTAACACTGAGGTCTGTTACTACACTATGTAACCCTGGCTAACACTGAGGTCTGTTACTACACTATGTAACCCTGGCTAACACTGAGGTCTGTTACTACACTATGTAACCCTGGCTAACACTGAGGTCTGTTACTACACTATGTAACCCTGGCTAACACTGAGGTCTGTTACTACACTATGTAACCCTGGCTAACACTGATGTCTGTTACTACACTATGTAACCCTGGCTAACACTGAGGTCTGTTACTAAACTATGTAACCCTGGCTAACTCTGTTACTACACTATGTAACCCTGGCTAACACTGAGGTCTGTTACTACACTATGTAACCCTGGCTAACACTGAGGTCTGTTACTACACTACGTAACCCTGGCTAACACTGAGGTCTGTTACTACACTATGTAACCCTGGCTAACACTGAGGTCTGTTACTACATTATGTAACCCTGGCTAACACTGAGGTCTGTTACTACACTATGTAACCCTGGCTAACACTGAGGTCTGTTACTAAACTATGTAACCCTGGCTAACTCTGTTACTACACTATGTAACCCTGGCTAACACTGAGGTCTGTTACTACACTATGTAACCCTGGCTAACACTGAGGTCTGTTACTACACTACGTAACCCTGGCTAACACTGAGGCCTGTTACTACACTATGTAACCCTGGCTAACACTGAGGTCTGTTACTACACTATGTAACCCTGGCTAACCCTGAGGTCTGTTACTACACTATGTAACCCTGGCTAACACTGAGGTCTGTTACTACACTATGTAACCCTGGCTAACACTGAGGTCTGTTACTACACTATGTAACCCTGGCTAACACTGAGGTCTGTTACTAAACTATGTAACCCTGGCTAACTCTGTTACTACACTATGTAACCCTGGCTAACACTGAGGTCTGTTACTACACTATGTAACCCTGGCTAACACTGAGGTCTGTTACTACACTATGTAACCCTGGCTAACACTGAGGTCTGTTACTACACTATGTAACCCTGGCTAACACTGAGGTCTGTTACTAAACTATGTAACCCTGGCTAACACTGAGGTCTGTTACTACACTATGTAACCCTGGCTAACACTGAGGTCTGTTACTAAACTACGTAACCCTGGCTAACACTGAGGTCTGTTACTACACTACGTAACCCTGGCTAACACTGAGGTCTGTTACTACACTATGTAACCCTGTCTAACACTGAGGTCTGTTACTACACTACGTAACCCTGGCTAACACTGAGGTCTGTTACTACACTATGTAACCCTGGCTAACACTGAGGTCTGTTACTACACTATGTAACCCTGGCTAACACTGAGGTCTGTTACTACACTATGTAACCCTGGCTAACACTGATGTCTGTTACTACACTATGTAACCCTGGCTAACACTGAGGTCTGTTACTACACTATGTAACCCTGGCTAACACTGAGGTCTGTTACTACACTATGTAACCCTGGCTAACACTGAGGTCTGTTACTACACTACGTAACCCTGGCTAACACTGAGGTATGTTACTACACTATGTAACCCTGGCTAACACTGAGGTCTGTTACTACACTACGTAACCCTGGCTAACACTGAGGTCTGTTACTACACTATGTAACCCTGGCTAACACTGAGGTCTGTTACTACACTATGTAACCCTGGCTAACACTGAGGTCTGTTACTACACTATGTAACCCTGGCTAACACTGAGGTCTGTTACTACACTATGTAACCCTGGCTAACACTGATGTCTGTTACTACACTATGTAACCCTGGCTAACACTGAGGTCTGTTACTAAACTATGTAACCCTGGCTAACTCTGTTACTACACTATGTAACCCTGTCTAACACTGAGGTCTGTTACTACACTATGTAACCCTGGCTAACACTGAGGTCTGTTACTACACTATGTAACCCTGGCTAACACTGAGGTCTGTTACTAAACTATGTAACCCTGGCTAACACTGAGGTCTGTTACTACACTATGTAACCCTGGCTAACACTGAGGTCTGTTACTACACTATGTAACCCTGGCTAACACTGAGGTCTGTTACCTAACTATGTAACCCTGGCTAACACTGAGGTCTGTTACTACACTATGTAACCCTGGCTAACACTGAGGTCTGTTACTAAACTACGTAACCCTGGCTAACACTGAGGTCTGTTACTACACTACGTAACCCTGGCTAACACTGAGGTCTGTTACTACACTATGTAACCCTGGCTAACACTGAGGTCTGTTACTACACTACGTAACCCTGGCTAACACTGAGGACTGTTACTACACTATGTAACCCTGGCTAACACTGAGGTCTGTTACTACACTATGTAACCCTGGCTAACACTGAGGTCTGTTACTACACTATGTAACCCTGGCTAACACTGAGATCTGTTACTACACTATGTAACCCTGGCTAACACTGAGGTCTGTTACTACACTATGTAACCCTGGCTAACACTGAGGTCTGTTACTACACTATGTAACCCTGGCTAACACTGATGTCTGTTACTACACTATGTAACCCTGGCTAACACTGAGGTCTGTTACTAAACTATGTAACCCTGGCTAACTCTGTTACTACACTATGTAACCCTGGCTAACACTGAGGTCTGTTACTACACTATGTAACCCTGGCTAACACTGAGGTCTGTTACTACACTACGTAACCCTGGCTAACACTGAGGTCTGCTACTACACTACGTAACCCTGGCTAACACTGAGGTCTGTTACTACATTATGTAACCCTGGCTAACACTGAGGTCTGTTACTACACTATGTAACCCTGGCTAACACTGAGGTCTGTTACTAAACTATGTAACCCTGGCTAACTCTGTTACTACACTATGTAACCCTGGCTAACACTGAGGTCTGTTACTACACTATGTAACCCTGGCTAACACTGAGGTCTGTTACTACACTACGTAACCCTGGCTAACACTGAGGCCTGTTACTACACTATGTAACCCTGGCTAACACTGAGGTCTGTTACTACACTATGTAACCCTGGCTAACCCTGAGGTCTGTTACTACACTATGTAACCCTGGCTAACACTGAGGTCTGTTACTACACTATGTAACCCTGGCTAACACTGAGGTCTGTTACTACACTATGTAACCCTGGCTAACACTGAGGTCTGTTACTAAACTATGTAACCCTGGCTAACTCTGTTACTACACTATGTAACCCTGGCTAACACTGAGGTCTGTTACTACACTATGTAACCCTGGCTAACACTGAGGTCTGTTACTACACTATGTAACCCTGGCTAACACTGAGGTCTGTTACTACACTATGTAACCCTGGCTAACACTGAGGTCTGTTACAAAACTATGTAACCCTGGCTAACACTGAGGTCTGTTACTACACTATGTAACCCTGGCTAACACTGAGGTCTGTTACTAAACTACGTAACCCTGGCTAACACTGAGGTCTGTTACTACACTACGTAACCCTGGCTAACACTGAGGTCTGTTACTACACTATGTAACCCTGGCTAACACTGAGGTCTGTTACTACACTATGTAACCCTGGCTAACACTGAGGTCTGTTACTACACTATGTAACCCTGGCTAACACTGATGTCTGTTACTACACTATGTAACCCTGGCTAACACTGAGGTCTGTTACTACACTATGTAACCCTGGCTAACACTGAGGTCTGTTACTACACTATGTAACCCTGGCTCTATGTCTGAGGCTGGCTGAGGTATCCATCCCTACACTATGTAACCCTGGCTCTGTGTCTGAGGCTGGCTGAGGTATCCATCCCTACACTATGTAACCCTGGCTCTGTGTCTGAGGCTGGCTGAGGTATCCATCCCTACACTATGTAACCCTGGCTCTGTGTCTGAGGCTGGCTGAGGTATCCATCCCTACACTATGTAACCCTGGCTCTGTGTCTGAGGCTGGCTGAGGTATCCATCCCTACACTATGTAACCCTGGCTCTGTGTCTGAGGCTGGCTGAGGTATCCATCCCTACATTATGTAACCCTGGCTCTGCGTCTGAGGCTGGCTGAGGTATCCATCCCTACACTATGTAACCCTGGCTCTGCGTCTGAGGCTGGCTGAGGTATCCATCCCTACACTATGTAACCCTGGATCTGTGTCTGGCTGAGGTATCCATCCCTACACTATGTAACCCTGGCTCTGTGTCTGAGGCTGGCTGAGGTATCCATCCCGTCCACAACATCCTCATCTGATCCAACAACAGCTGTCAAAGCAAAGACCCCCGGGCAAAACATCCACCGTGTCCCAAATGGCAGGTCAAATGTCCCAAGTGCTCAGGTTAAATGTAGTGCACTATATAGGGCCCATAGTGCTCAGGTCAAATGTAGTGCCATATATAAGGCCCATAGTGCTCAGGTCAAATGTAGTGCACTATATAGGGCCCATAGTGCTCAGGTCAAATGTAGTGCACTATATAGGGCCCATAGTGCTCAGGTCAAATGTAGTGCACTATATAGGGCCCATAGTGCTCAGGTCAAATGTAGTGCACCATATAGGGCCCATAGCGCTCAGGTCAAATGTAGTGCACTATATAGGGCCCATAGTACTCAGGTCAAATGTAGTGCACTATATAGGGCCCATAGTGCTCAGGTCAAATGTAGTGCACTATATAGGGCCCATAGTACTCAGGTCAAATGTAGTGCACTATATAGGGCCCATAGTGCTCAGGTCAAATGTAGTGCACTATATAGGGCCCATAGTGCTCAGGTCAAATGTAGTGCACTATATAGGGCCCATAGTACTCAGGTCAAATGTAGTGCACTATATAGGGCCCATAGTACTCAGGTCAAATGTAGTGCACTATATAGGGCCCATAGTGCTCAGGTCAAATGTAGTGCACTATATAGGGCCCATAGTGCTCAGGTCAAATGTAGTGCACTATATAGGGCCCATAGTGGTCAGGTCAAATGTAGTGCACTATATAGGGAACAGGGTACCATTTGTGACACAGCCATCTCAGGGGAAAGTTTTGAAGAACAGCACAAGAGAAGAAGTAAGTGGATAATGGGGGGGGGGGTCTAATTGGTAGTTATCTCGCTGTAAACAGTTTGTCTGATGTGAGACAGCGAGGGCTCTGAGCCCCAGCGAGGCCCAGCGAGGCCCAGCGAGGCACGCCATCCATCACAGTGCCTCTCTGGAAACAAACAGCTCTGTAAATGTAATGATGCTCCAGTGAAATAACTCTGAACAGTAGATTTCCTCCTGTCACTTCTGATTTGGAGAGAGTACCGTGAGGAGCGGAGAGGAGAGGGGAGGAGAGGGGAGGATGTTACATAATGCTATTGTGTTTTGTTTTTGTGTTGTCATCACAAATCGTTGCATCGGCGTGGAGATTTAATGGGTGACCCACAAACGCTTGGCTCAGATCTGATGTCTACAGTACCGACGGCTGGGGAGCCTGGCCTCAGATCTGATGTCTACAGTACTGACGGCTGGGGAGCCTGGCTCAGATCTGATGTCTACAGTTACTGACGGCTGGGGAGACTGGCTCAGATCTGATGTCTACAGTTACTGACGGCTGGGGAGCCTGGCTCAGATCTGATGTCTACAGTACCGACGGCTGGGGAGCCTGGCTCAGATCTGATGTCTACAGTACTGACGGCTGGGGAGCCTGGCTGAGATCTGATGTCTACAGTACCGACGGCTGGGGAGCCTGGCTCAGATCTGATGTCTACAGTACTGACGGCTGGGGAGCCTGGCTCAGATCTGATGTCTACAGTACCGACGGCTGGGGAGCCTGGCTCAGATCTGATGTCTACAGTACTGACGGCTGGGGAGCCTGGCTCAGATCTGATGTCTACAGTTACTGACGGCTGGGGAGCCTGGATCAGATCTGATGTCTACAGTTACTGACGGCTGGGGAGCCTGGCTCAGATCTGATGTCTACAGTACTGACGGCTGGGGAGCCTGGCTCAGATCTGATGTCTACAGTTACTGACGGCTGGGGAGCCTGGCTCAGATCTGATGTCTACAGTTACTGACGGCTGGGGAGCCTGGCTCAGATCTGATGTCTACAGTACTGACGGCTGGGGAGCCTGGCTCAGATCTGATGTCTACAGTACTGACGGCTGGGGAGCCTGGCTCAGATCTGATGTCTACAGTACTGACGGCTGGGGAGCCTGGCTCAGATCTGATGTCTACACTACTGACGGCTGGGGAGCCTGGCCCAGATCTGATGTCTACAGTACTGACGGCTGGGGAGCCTGGCTATGATCTGATGTCTACAGTTACTGACGGCTGGGGAGCCTGGCTCAGATCTGATGTCTACAGTACTGACGGCTGGGGAGCCTGGCTCAGATCTGATGTCTACAGTACTGACGGCTGGGGAGCCTGGCTGAGATCTGATGTCTACAGTACTGACGGCTGGGGAGCCTGGCTCAGATCTGATGTCTACAGTACTGACGGCTGGGGAGCCTGGCTCAGATCTGATGTCTACAGTACTGACGGCTGGGGAGCCTGTACTGACGGCTGGGGAGCCTGGCTCAGATCTGATGTCTACAGTACTGACGGCTGGGGAGCCTGGCTCAGATCTGATGTCTACAGTACTGACGGCTGGGGAGCCTGGCTCAGATCTGATGTCTACAGTACTGACGGCTGGGGAGCCTGGCTGAGATCTGATGTCTACAGTTACTGACGGCTGGGGAGCCTGGCTCAGATCTGATGTCTACAGTTACTGACGGCTGGGGAGCCTGGCTCAGATCTGATGTCTACAGTACTGACGGCTGGGGAGCCTGGCTCAGATCTGATGTCTACAGTTACTGACGGCTGGGGAGCCTGGCTCAGATCTGATGTCTACAGTTACTGACGGCTGGGGAGCCTGGCTCAGATCTGATGTCTACACTACTGACGGCTGGGGAGCCTGGCTCAGATCTGATGTCTACAGTACTGACGGCTGGGGAGCCTGGCTGAGATCTGATGTCTACAGTACTGACGGCTGGGGAGCCTGGCCCAGATCTGATGTCTACAGTACTGACGGCTGGGGAGCCTGGCTATGATCTGATGTCTACAGTTACTGACGGCTGGGGAGCCTGGCTCAGATCTGATGTCTACAGTACTGACGGCTGGGGAGCCTGGCTCAGATCTGATGTCTACAGTTACTGACGGCTGGGGAGCCTGGCTGAGATCTGATGTCTACAGTACTGACGGCTGGGGAGCCTGGCTCAGATCTGATCTCTACACTACTGACGGCTGGGGAGCCTGGCTCAGATCTGATGTCTACAGTTACTGACGGCTGGGGAGCCTGGCTCAGATCTGATGTCTACAGTACTGACGGCTGGGGAGCCTGGCTGGTTTGAAGAAGCAGTACTTAGTTGGACTGTTGAGGAAGGAGCTAGAAAACCAGGAAGAAGAGAATGTCTGTTGTGGTCCAATCATCATCCTCCTCCTCTGTGTCTGAAGCTGTGTCGAGGACTTCAGATGAGAAGGAGGTGAACGAGTGGAGGCGGGCGGAGCCTATAGATTCACATCACAGCCTATAGGGTTAAAATACATTCTGTGATCATAGCTTCCTGTTTCAAGCACAAGCATTCTACACCACTTCCTGCCTCTGACTTCGAAAGATGAGGCCCTCCAACCAGAGAAGGGAAAGTTGTATATCTGCTATGGAGATGGAGAGAGGAGAGAGAGGAGAGTGAGGAGAGAGAGGAGAGAGAGAGAGAGAGGAGAGAGAGGAGAGAGAGGAGAGAGAGGAGAGAGAGGAGAGAGAGGAGAGAGAGGAGAGAGAGGAGAGAGACACGACACTACTCTCCTGCATTCTGCCTTCTGCATTGCTGTTGCATTAGAAGAGGTTCTTAGGTTCAATCTGTTTACAGACTGGACAGAGAGAGTAGTGACCGTTACATTCTGCCTTCTGCATTGCTGTTGCATTAGAAGAGGTTCTTAGGTTGAATCTGTTTACAGACTGGACAGACAGAGTAGTGACCGTTACATTCTGCCTTCTGAAACCAGCATCACAGAGAGACCTAATTTTTGCTCGCGAGTGGCGCAGCGGTCTAAGGCACCGAAATCGTACTGCTAGAGGCGTCACTACAGACCCCTGGTTCGATCTGAAGTAAATAACAAACAACAAACAACGACTAGGAGCACTGAGACACTGTCCTTAATGCATGGTGCTACTGTATTAGGAGCACTGGGACACTGTCCTTAATGCATGGTGCTACTGTATTAGGAGCACTGGGACACTGTCCTTAATGCATGGTGCTACTGTATTAGGAGCACTAGGAGCACTGGGACACTGTCCTGAATGCATGGTGCTACTGTATTAGGAGCACTTGGAGCACTGGGACACTGTCCTTAATGCATGGTGCTACTGTATTAGGAGCACTGGGACACTGTCCTTAATGCATGGTGCTACTGTATTAGGAGCACTGGGACACTGTCCTTAATGCATGGTGCTACTGTATTAGGAGCACTGGGACACTGTCCTTAATGCATGGTGCTACTGTATTAGGAGCACTGGGACACTGTCCTTAATGCATGGTGCTACTGTATTAGGAGCACTAGGAGCACTGGGACACTGTCCTTAATGCATGGTGCTACTGTATTAGGAGCACTGGGACACTGTCCTTAATGCATGGTGCTACTGTATTAGGAGCACTGGGACACTGTCCTTAATGCATGGTGCTACTGTATTAGGAGCACTGGGACACTGTCCTTAATGCATGGTGCTACTGTATTAGGAACACTGGGACACTGTCCTTAATGCATGGTGCTACTGTATTAGGAGCACCAGGAGCACTGGGACACTGTCCTTAATGCATGGTGCTACTGTATTAGGAGCACTGGGACACTGTCCTTAATGCATGGTGCTACTGTATTAGGAGCACCAGGAGCACTGGGACACTGTCCTTAATGCATGGTGCTACTGTATTAGGAGCACTGGGACACTGTCCTTAATGCATGGTGCTACTGTATTAGGAGCACTGGGACACTGTCCTTAATGCATGGTGCTACTGTATTAGGAGCACTGGGACACTGTCCTTAATGCATGGTGCTACTGTATTAGGAGCACTGGGACACTGTCCTTAATGCATGGTGCTACTGTATTAGGAGCACTGGGACACTGTCCTTAATGCATGGTGCTACTGTATTAGGAGCACTGGGACACTGTCCTTAATGCATGGTGCTACTGTATTAGGAACACTGGGACACTGTCCTTAATGCATGGTGCTACTGTATTAGGAGCACCAGGAGCACTGGGACACTGTCCTTAATGCATGGTGCTACTGTATTAGGAGCACTGGGACACTGTCCTTAATGCATGGTGCTACTGTATTAGGAGCACCAGGAGCACTGGGACACTGTCCTTAATGCATGGTGCTACTGTATTAGGAGCACTGGGACACTGTCCTTAATGCATGGTGCTACTGTATTAGGAGCACTGGGACACTGTCCTTAATGCATGGTGCTACTGTATTAGGAGCACTGGGACACTGTCCTTAATGCATGGTGCTACTGTACTAGGAGCACTGGGACACTGTCCTTAATGCATGGTGCTACTGTACTAGGAGCACTGGGACACTGTCCTTAATGCATGGTGCTACTGTATTAGGAGCACTGAGACACTGTCCTTAATGCATGGTGCTACTGTACTAGGAGCACTAGGACACTGTCCTTAATGCATGGTGCTACTGTACTAGGAGCACTAGGAGCACTGGGACACTGTCCTTAATGCATGGTGCTACTGTATTAGGAGCACTAGGAGCACTAGGACACTGTCCTTAATGCATGGTGCTACTGTATTAGGAGCACTAGGAGCACTGGGACACTGTCCTTAATGCATGGTGCTACTGTATTAGGAGCACTGAGACACTGTCCTTAATGCATGGTGCTACTGTATTAGGAGCACTGGGACACTACCCTTAATGCATGGTGCTACTGTATTAGGAGCACTGGGACACTGTCCTTAATGCATGGTGCTACTGTACTAGGAGCACTGGGACACTGTCCTTAATGCATGGTGCTACTGTATTAGGAGCACTGGGACACTGTCCTTAATGCATGGTGCTACTGTACTAGGAGCACTAGGAGCACTGTCCTTAATGCATGGTGCTACTGTACTAGGAGCACTAGGAGCACTGGGACACTGTCCTTAATGCATGGTGCTACTGTATTAGGAGCACTGAGACACTGTCCTTAATGCATGGTGCTACTGTATTAGGAGCACTGGGACACTGTCCTTAATGCATGGTGCTACTGTATTAGGAACACTAGGAGCACTGGGACACTGTCCTTAATGCGTGGTGCTACTGTATTAGGAGCACTAGGAGCACTGGGACACTGTCCTTAATGCATGGTGCTACTGTACTAGGAGCACTGGGACACTGTCCTTAATGCATGGTGCTACTGTACTAGGAGCACTGGGACACTGTCCTTAATGCATGGTGCTACTGTATTAGGAGCACTGGGACACTGTCCTTAATGCATGGTGCTACTGTATTAAGAGCACTAGGAGCACTGTCCTTAATGCATGGTGCTACTGTATTAGGAGCACTAGGAGCACTGGGACACTGTCCTTAATGCATGGTGCTACTGTATTAGGAGCACTGAGACAATGTCCTTAATGCATGGTGCTACTGTATTAGGAGCACTGGGACACTACCCTTAATGCATGGTGCTACTGTATTAGGAGCACTAGGACACTGTCCTTAATGCATGGTGCTACTGTACTAGGAGCACTAGGACACTGTCCTTAATGCATGGTGCTACTGTACTAGGAGCACTAGGAGCACTGGGACACTGTCCTTAATGCATGGTGCTACTGTACTAGGAGCACTAGGACACTGTCCTTAATGCATGGTGCTACTGTACTAGGAGCACTGGGACACTGTCCTTAATGCATGGTGCTACTGTATTAGGAGCACTGGGACACTGTCCTTAATGCATGGTGCTACTGTATTAGGAGCACTGAGACACTGTCCTTAATGCATGGTGCTACTGTATTAGGAGCACTAGGAGCACTGGGACACTGTCCTTAATGCATGGTGCTACTGTATTAGGAGCACTGGGACACTGTCCTTAATGCATGGTGCTACTGTATTAGGAGCACTGGGACACTGTCCTTAATGCATGGTGCTACTGTATTAGGAGCACTAGGAGCACTGAGACACTACCCATAATGCATGGTGCTACTGTATTAGGAGCACTGGGACATTGTCCTTAATGCATGGTGCTACTGTATTAGGAGCACTGGGACACTGTCCTTAATGCATGGTGCTACTGTATTAGGAGCACTGGGACACTGTCCTTAACGCATGGTGCTACTGTATTAGGAGCACTGGGACACTGTCCTTAATGCATGGTGCTACTGTACTAGGAGCACTGGGACACTGTCCTTAATGTATGGTGCTACTGTATTAGGAGCACTAGGAGCACTGGGACACTACCCATAATGCATGGTGCTACTGTACTAGGAGCACTGGGACACTGTCCTTAATGCATGGTGCTACTGTATTAGGAGCACTGGGACACTGTCCTTAATGCATGGTGCTACTGTATTAGGAGCACTGGGACACTGTCCTTAATGCATGGTGCTACTGTATTAGGAGCACTGGGACACTGTCCTTAATGCATGGTGCTACTGTATTAGGAGCACTGGGACACTGTCCTTAACGCATGGTGCTACTGTATTAGGAGCACTGGGACACTGTCCTTAATGCATGGTGCTACTGTACTAGGAGCACTGGGACACTGTCCTTAATGTATGGTGCTACTGTATTAGGAGCACTAGGAGCACTGGGACACTACCCATAATGCATGGTGCTACTGTACTAGGAGCACTGGGACACTGTCCTTAATGCATGGTGCTACTGTATTAGGAGCACTGGGACACTGTCCTTAATGCATGGTGCTACTGTATTAGGAGCACTAGGAGCACTGGGACACTGTCCTTAATGCATGGTGCTACTGTATTAGGAGCACTAGGAGCACTGAGACACTGTCCTTAATGCATGGTGCTACTGTACTAGGAGCACTAGGACACTGTCCTTAATGCATGGTGCTACTGTACTAGGAGCACTAGGAGCACTGGGACACTGTCCTTAATGCATGGTGCTACTGTACTAGGAGCACTAGGAGCACTGGGACACTGTCCTTAATGCATGGTGCTACTGTATTAGGAGCACTGAGACACTACCCTTAATGCATGGTGCTACTGTATTAGGAGCACTGGGACACTGTCCTTAATGCATGGTGCTACTGTATTAGGAGCACTGGGACACTGTCCTTAATGCATGGTGCTACTGTATTAGGAGCACTGGGACACTGTCCTTAATGCATGGTGCTACTGTATTAGGAGCACTGGGACACTGTCCTTAATGCATGGTGCTACTGTATTAGGAGCACTAGGAGCACTGGGACACTGTCCTTAATGCATGGTGCTACTGTATTAGGAGCACTGGGACACTGTCCTTAATGCATGGTGCTACTGTATTAGGAGCACTGGGACACTGTCCTTAATGCATGGTGCTACTGTATTAGGAGCACTGGGACACTGTCCTTAATGCATGGTGCTACTGTATTAGGAACACTGGGACACTGTCCTTAATGCATGGTGCTACTGTATTAGGAGCACCAGGAGCACTGGGACACTGTCCTTAATGCATGGTGCTACTGTATTAGGAGCACTGGGACACTGTCCTTAATGCATGGTGCTACTGTATTAGGAGCACCAGGAGCACTGGGACACTGTCCTTAATGCATGGTGCTACTGTATTAGGAGCACTGGGACACTGTCCTTAATGCATGGTGCTACTGTATTAGGAGCACTGGGACACTGTCCTTAATGCATGGTGCTACTGTATTAGGAGCACTGGGACACTGTCCTTAATGCATGGTGCTACTGTATTAGGAGCACTGGGACACTGTCCTTAATGCATGGTGCTACTGTATTAGGAGCACTGGGACACTGTCCTTAATGCATGGTGCTACTGTATTAGGAGCACTGGGACACTGTCCTTAATGCATGGTGCTACTGTATTAGGAACACTGGGACACTGTCCTTAATGCATGGTGCTACTGTATTAGGAGCACCAGGAGCACTGGGACACTGTCCTTAATGCATGGTGCTACTGTATTAGGAGCACTGGGACACTGTCCTTAATGCATGGTGCTACTGTATTAGGAGCACCAGGAGCACTGGGACACTGTCCTTAATGCATGGTGCTACTGTATTAGGAGCACTGGGACACTGTCCTTAATGCATGGTGCTACTGTATTAGGAGCACTGGGACACTGTCCTTAATGCATGGTGCTACTGTATTAGGAGCACTGGGACACTGTCCTTAATGCATGGTGCTACTGTACTAGGAGCACTGGGACACTGTCCTTAATGCATGGTGCTACTGTACTAGGAGCACTGGGACACTGTCCTTAATGCATGGTGCTACTGTATTAGGAGCACTGAGACACTGTCCTTAATGCATGGTGCTACTGTACTAGGAGCACTAGGACACTGTCCTTAATGCATGGTGCTACTGTACTAGGAGCACTAGGAGCACTGGGACACTGTCCTTAATGCATGGTGCTACTGTATTAGGAGCACTAGGAGCACTAGGACACTGTCCTTAATGCATGGTGCTACTGTATTAGGAGCACTAGGAGCACTGGGACACTGTCCTTAATGCATGGTGCTACTGTATTAGGAGCACTGAGACACTGTCCTTAATGCATGGTGCTACTGTATTAGGAGCACTGGGACACTACCCTTAATGCATGGTGCTACTGTATTAGGAGCACTGGGACACTGTCCTTAATGCATGGTGCTACTGTACTAGGAGCACTGGGACACTGTCCTTAATGCATGGTGCTACTGTATTAGGAGCACTGGGACACTGTCCTTAATGCATGGTGCTACTGTACTAGGAGCACTAGGAGCACTGTCCTTAATGCATGGTGCTACTGTACTAGGAGCACTAGGAGCACTGGGACACTGTCCTTAATGCATGGTGCTACTGTATTAGGAGCACTGAGACACTGTCCTTAATGCATGGTGCTACTGTATTAGGAGCACTGGGACACTGTCCTTAATGCATGGTGCTACTGTATTAGGAACACTAGGAGCACTGGGACACTGTCCTTAATGCGTGGTGCTACTGTATTAGGAGCACTAGGAGCACTGGGACACTGTCCTTAATGCATGGTGCTACTGTACTAGGAGCACTGGGACACTGTCCTTAATGCATGGTGCTACTGTACTAGGAGCACTGGGACACTGTCCTTAATGCATGGTGCTACTGTATTAGGAGCACTGGGACACTGTCCTTAATGCATGGTGCTACTGTATTAAGAGCACTAGGAGCACTGTCCTTAATGCATGGTGCTACTGTATTAGGAGCACTAGGAGCACTGGGACACTGTCCTTAATGCATGGTGCTACTGTATTAGGAGCACTGGGACACTACCCTTAATGCATGGTGCTACTGTATTAGGAGCACTAGGACACTGTCCTTAATGCATGGTGCTACTGTACTAGGAGCACTAGGACACTGTCCTTAATGCATGGTGCTACTGTACTAGGAGCACTAGGAGCACTGGGACACTGTCCTTAATGCATGGTGCTACTGTACTAGGAGCACTAGGACACTGTCCTTAATGCATGGTGCTACTGTACTAGGAGCACTGGGACACTGTCCTTAATGCATGGTGCTACTGTATTAGGAGCACTGGGACACTGTCCTTAATGCATGGTGCTACTGTATTAGGAGCACTGAGACACTGTCCTTAATGCATGGTGCTACTGTATTAGGAGCACTAGGAGCACTGGGACACTGTCCTTAATGCATGGTGCTACTGTATTAGGAGCACTGGGACACTGTCCTTAATGCATGGTGCTACTGTATTAGGAGCACTGGGACACTGTCCTTAATGCATGGTGCTACTGTATTAGGAGCACTAGGAGCACTGAGACACTACCCATAATGCATGGTGCTACTGTATTAGGAGCACTGGGACATTGTCCTTAATGCATGGTGCTACTGTATTAGGAGCACTGGGACACTGTCCTTAATGCATGGTGCTACTGTATTAGGAGCACTGGGACACTGTCCTTAACGCATGGTGCTACTGTATTAGGAGCACTGGGACACTGTCCTTAATGCATGGTGCTACTGTACTAGGAGCACTGGGACACTGTCCTTAATGTATGGTGCTACTGTATTAGGAGCACTAGGAGCACTGGGACACTACCCATAATGCATGGTGCTACTGTACTAGGAGCACTGGGACACTGTCCTTAATGCATGGTGCTACTGTATTAGGAGCACTGGGACACTGTCCTTAATGCATGGTGCTACTGTATTAGGAGCACTGGGACACTGTCCTTAATGCATGGTGCTACTGTATTAGGAGCACTGGGACACTGTCCTTAATGCATGGTGCTACTGTATTAGGAGCACTGGGACACTGTCCTTAACGCATGGTGCTACTGTATTAGGAGCACTGGGACACTGTCCTTAATGCATGGTGCTACTGTACTAGGAGCACTGGGACACTGTCCTTAATGTATGGTGCTACTGTATTAGGAGCACTAGGAGCACTGGGACACTACCCATAATGCATGGTGCTACTGTACTAGGAGCACTGGGACACTGTCCTTAATGCATGGTGCTACTGTATTAGGAGCACTGGGACACTGTCCTTAATGCATGGTGCTACTGTATTAGGAGCACTAGGAGCACTGGGACACTGTCCTTAATGCATGGTGCTACTGTATTAGGAGCACTAGGAGCACTGAGACACTGTCCTTAATGCATGGTGCTACTGTACTAGGAGCACTAGGACACTGTCCTTAATGCATGGTGCTACTGTACTAGGAGCACTAGGAGCACTGGGACACTGTCCTTAATGCATGGTGCTACTGTACTAGGAGCACTAGGAGCACTGGGACACTGTCCTTAATGCATGGTGCTACTGTATTAGGAGCACTGAGACACTACCCTTAATGCATGGTGCTACTGTATTAGGAGCACTGGGACACTGTCCTTAATGCATGGTGCTACTGTATTAGGAGCACTGGGACACTGTCCTTAATGTATGGTGCTACTGTATTAGGAGCACTGGGACACTGTCCTTAATGCATGGTGCTACTGTATTAGGAGCACTGGGACACTGTCCTTAATGCATGGTGCTACTGTATTAGGAGCACTAGGAGCACTGAGACACTGTCCTTAATGCATGGTGCTACTGTATTATGAGCACTAGGAGCACTGGCACACTACCCATAATGCATGGTGCTACTGTATTAGGAGCACTGGGACACTGTCCTTAATGCATGGTGCTACTGTATTAGGAGCACTAGGAGCACTGGGACACTGTCCTTAATGCATGGTGCTACTGTATTAGGAGCACTAGGAGCACTGGGACACTGTCCTTAATGCATGGTGCTACTGTATTAGGAGCACTAGGAGCACTGGGACACTACCCATAATGCATGGTGCTACTGTATTAGGAGCACTAGGAGCACTAGGACACTACCCATAATGCATGGTGCTACTGTATTAGGAGCACTGGGACACTGTCCTTAATGCATGGTGCTACTGTATTAGGAGCACTGGGACATTGTCCTTAATGCATGGTGCTACTGTACTTGGAGCACTGGGATCACTGGGACACTGTCCTTAATGCATGGTGCTACTGTACTAGAAGCACTGAGATACTACCCATAATGCACTTGACCTTGTCCAAAAGATATCCTTCCCAGATAATGTAACGATAAAAATGAACCGCTCCCAATATTGTCTCAGTAAATACCCTCCAGCCAGTCAACACCAGCCACGTGATTAGCTGAGGTACAGTGGAATAAGTAGCCTGGGTGGAACAGAGGATTATATAGTGGACCAGAACGTGGCATAAATCCACTACTCAGAAATTGGGTTCAACATACCAGTTTCACAATACTCAGAAGAATCCTGGCAAGCAGACAAAACATGAACTGTGACAAGCCCTACTCTGAACTAAAGGAGTTGGCCAGTCTGTCACACAGTGTAGGGGTTTCTGTAGTGGGGAGGGAGGAGGGTTCTGTAGTGGAGGAGGGGGGGTTCTGTAGTGGGGAGGGGGGAGGTTCTGTATTGAGGAGGGGGGAGGTTCTGTAGTGGGGAGGGGGGAGGTTCTGTAGTGGGGGAGGAGGGGGGGTTCTGTAGTGGGGGGAAGGGGGAGGGGTTCTGTAGTGGGGGAGGGGGAGGGGGGGGTCTGTAGTGGGGGAGGGGGGAGGGGTTCTGCAGTGGGGGAGGGGGGGGGGGTCCTGTAGAAGGGGGGGTGGTCCTGTAGAGGGGGAAGGGGGAGGGGTTCTGTAGTGGGGGAGGGGGAGGGGGGGTCTGTAGTGGGGGAGGGGGGGGGGTTCTGTAGTGGGAGGGAGGGGGGTTGTGTAGTGGGGGAGGGGGAGGGGTTCTGTAGTGGGGGAGGGGTTCTGCAGTGGGGGAGGGGGGGTTCTGTAGTGGGGAGGGGTGAGGGGGGGGGGGGTCTGTAGTGGGGAGGGGGGGGGGGGTTCTGTAGTGGGGGAGGTGTTCTGTAGTGGGGGAGGGGGGGGGGGTTCTGTAGTGGGGGAGAGGGGGAGGTTCTGTAGTGGGGGAGGTGTTCTGTAGTGGGGGAGAGGGGAGGGGGTTCTGTAGTGGGGGAGAGGGGAGGGGGAGGGGTTCTGTAGTGGGGGAGAGGGGAGGGGGGAGGGGTTCTGTAGTGGGGGGGGTTCTGTAGTGGGGAGGGGGGTTCTGTAGTGGGGGAGGGGTTCTGTAGTGGGGGAGAAGGGAGGGGGTTCTGTAGTGGGGGAGAGGGGAGGGGGGAGGGGTTCTGTAGTGGGGGATAGGGCAGGGGGGAGGGGTTCTGTAGTGGGGGAGGGGGGGGGGTTCTGTAGTGGGGGATGGGGGTTCTGTAGTGGGGAGGGGGGGTAGTGGGGGAGAGGGGTTCTGTAGTGGGGGAGGGGGGGTTCTGTAGTGTGGAGGAAGGTGGGGGGACATGACATCAACCAGACAGACCATGACCATGACACAAGCAGCATTATCTTGGCAAAGGAGAAATGCTCACTAACAGGGATGTAACTAACAGGAATGTAACTAACAGGAATGTAACTAACAGGGATGTAACTAACACTAACAGGATGTAACTAACAGGAATGTAACTAACAGGGATGTAACTAACAGGAATGTAACTAACAGGAATGTAACTAACAGGAATGTAACTAACAGGAATGTAACTAACAGGGATGTAACTAACAGGGACGTAACTAATAGGAACGTAACTAACAGGAACGTAACTAACAGGGATGTAACTAACAGGGATGTAACTAACAGGGACGTAACTAACAGGGACGTAACTAACAGGGATGTAACTAACAGGGATCTAACTAACAGGGATGTAACTAACAGGAATGTAACTAACACTAACAGGGATGTAACTAACGGGAATGTAACTTACAGGGATGTAACTAACACTAACAGGGATGTAACTAACACTAACAGGGATGTAACTAACAGGGATGTAACTAACAGGAATGTAACTAACAGGGATAGAACTAACAGGGATAGAACTAACATGAATGTAACTAACCCTAACAGGGATGTAACTAACAGGAATGTAACTAACACTAACAGGGATGTAACTAACAGGGATGTAACTAACGGGAATATAACTTACAGGGATGTAACTAACAGGGTTGTAACTAACAGGGTTGTAACTAACAGGAATGTAACTAACAGGAATGTAACTAACAGGAATGTAACTAACAGGAATGTAACTTACAGGGCCGTGACCAACAGAGACGTGACCAACAGGGACGTAACTAACAGGGATGTAACTAACAGGGATGTAACTAACAGGGATCTAACTAACAGGAATGTAACTAACAGGAATGTAACTAACAGGAATGTAACTAACAGGAACGTAACTAACAGGGACGTGACCAACAGAGACGTGACCAACAGGGCCGTGACCAACAGGGCCGTGACCAACAGGGACGTGACCAACAGAGACGTGACCAACAGAGACGTGACCAACAGAGACGTGACCAACAGAGACGTGACCAACAGGGACGTGACCAACAGGGACGTGACCAACAGGGCCGTGACCAACAGGGACGTGACCAACAGGGACGTGACCAACAGAGACGTGACCAACAGGGACGTGACCAACAGGGACGTGACCAACAGGGCCGTGACCAACAGGGACGTGACCAACAGGGACGTAACTAACAGTCAAGAGGTTGTTGACCTCATCTCAAGACATCATGAGATCACAAGGATATCAGTCAGAGCAGAAACAGTGAAGTACAAGGAACTGTCCGTAGATTTCCGGAGATAGAATTGTGATGAGGTTTATATCTGGGGAAGGGTAGGAAACAATATCTAGAGAGCACAGTGGACTCCATTATTGGGAAATTTAAAAAAACAACATGGAACCACCCAGTTTCTGTCTCGAGGCTGGCCGTCCGACCAAACTGAGCAACCGGACGAGAAGGGCCTTGGTCACGGAGGTGACCAACGACCCAATGACCACTCTGACAGAAATACAGAGTTCCTTGTCTGAGACGGGAGAACCTGCCAGAAGGACAACAGTCTCTACAGCACGTCACCAAGCTGAGCTTTATGGGAGAGTGGCCAGACGGAAGCCACTCTTGACAAAAAAAAAAGGCACATGACAGAAAGCCTGGAGTTTGCTAAAAGACACGTGAAAGACTCTGAGATCATAAAGGCAAAAACCATCCTGTGGTCTGACGAGACAAATATGTTACTCTTTGGCCTGAATGCAAACCGCTATGTCTGTAGAAAACCAGGCACAGCTCATCACCCATCTAACAACATCCCTACTGTGAAGCATGGTAGTGGCAGCATCATGCTATGGGGAATGCTTTTCAGTGGCAGCGACCGAGAGACTGGTAAGGGTAGAGGGGAACAATGACTGGAGCCAAATAGAGACAAATGCTTGATGAGAACCTGCTTCAGGGTGCAAACGACTTCAGACTGGGGGGGGGGAGACTTACGTTCCAACAAGACAATGAACCCAAGCATACAGCCAACGCATTGCTGGAATGGCTTCAGAACAACATTGTGAAAGTGAGTGGCCTTGCCAAAGCCCCAGACTTGAATCCCATTGAAAATCCATGGAAAGACTTGAAGATTGCTGTTCACCACCACTAACTTAACCACCATCTACCACCATCTAACTTAACAGAGCTTGAGAAAATCTGCAAAGAAAAATGAGAGAAAATCCCCAAATCTAGATGTGCAAAGGTGATACAGACAACCAAGATGAGTCAAAGCTGATAGAGATACCCAAGATGACTCACAGCTGATAGAGATACCCAAGATGACTCACAGCTGATACAGACAACCAAGATGACTCACAGCTGATAGAGAGATACCCAAGATGACTCAAAGCTGATAGAGATACCCAAGATGACTCAAAGCTGATAGAGATACCCAAGATGACTCACAGCTGATACAGACAACCAAGATGACTCACAGCTGATACAACCAAGATGACTCACAGCTGATGGAGATACCCAAGATGACTCACAGCTGATGGAGATACCCAAGATGACTCACAGCTGATGGAGAGATACCCAAGATTACTCACAGCTGATACAGACAACCAAGATGACTCACAGCTGATACAGACAACCAAGATGACTCACAGCTGATAGAGATACCCAAGATGACTCACAACGGATGGAGATACCCAAGATGACTCACAGCTGATAGAGATACCCAAGATGACTCACAGCTGATAGAGATACCCAAGATGACTCACAGCTGATAGAGATACCCAAGATGACTCACAGCTGATGGAGATACCCAAGATGACTCACAGCTGATAGAGATACCCAAGATGACTCACAGCTGATAGAGACAACCAAGATTACTCACAGCTGATAGAGATACCCAAGATGACTCACAGCTGATAGAGATACCCAAGATGACTCACAGCTGATAGAGATACCCAAGATGACTCACAGCTGATACAGACAACCAAGATGACTCACAGCTGATAGAGATACCCAAGATGACTCACAGCTGATAGAGATACCCAAGATGACTCACAGCTGATAGAGATACCCAAGATGACTCACAGCTGATAGAGATACCCAAGATGACTCACAGCTGATAGAGATACCCAAGATGACTCACAGCTGATACAGACAACCAAGATGACTCACAGCTGATAGAGATACCCAAGATGACTCACAGCTGATAGAGATACCCAAGATGACTCACAGCTGATAGAGATACCCAAGATGACTCACAGCTGATACAGACAACCAAGATGACTCACAGCTGAGAGATACCCAAGATGACTCACAGCTGATAGAGATACCCAAGATGACTCACAGCTGATAGAGACAACCAAGATGACTCACAGCTGATAGAGATACCCAAGATGACTCACAGCTGATAGAGATACCCAAGATGACTCACAGCTGATACAGACAACCAAGATGACTCACAGCTGATAGAGATACCCAAGATGACTCACAGCTGATAGAGATACCCAAGATGACTCACAGCTGATACAGACAACCAAGATGACTCACAGCTGATAGAGATACCCAAGATGACTCACAGCTGATAGAGATACCCAAGATGACTCCCAGCTGATAGAGATACCCAAGATGACTCACAGCTGATACAGACAACCAAGATGACTCACAGCTGATACAGACAACCAAGATGACTCAAAGCTGATACAGACAACCAAGATGACTCAAAGCTGATAGAGATACCCAAGATGACTCAAAGCTGATAGAGATACCCAAGATGACTCAAAGCAGTAATTGCCGCCAAAGGTGCTTCTACAAAGAATTGACTCAGGGGTGTAAATACTTATTTAAAATGTAGATATTTCTGTATTTCATTTTCAATAAATTTGAGAAAATGTCATTATTGTATTGTGGGGTATTGTGTGTAGATGGGTGAGAAAAATAAATATATTAAATCAATTTTAAATTCAGGCTGTAACAACAAAGTAGATAAGTGGAATAATGTGCTCAATAATAAATACAATGTCTAAAGTGTGGAATAATACGTGTTCAATAGGATTAGGATACTTTAAAAAAAAATACACCTAAATGTGATAGTTGATCAACAGAGACCATATAGGTTTTCTCCGCCAACAGCTACATTGAACACGGTCCATTCCCTAAGTAGGTATCTCTCCAGATCAGGTGACCATTCATAAAGTCCACCAGCGTGTTATACAGTACGCTGCCTGGTGGAGTTGACCATGCTCCACATTGAGATCAGCGGAGAGATATCGAGCCACGTAAGCATTGTGTCTGTAACAGTAGAGTAGAACCCTTGAAGTCCCGTACTTACACTTCTCATATGATGCAACATCGTCGGGAGGTTTCCCTTACGTCGAACAGAACTTGTAGCCTATTCAGAGATACTCTGATATTCAGAAGCAGGTAACGTTAACCATTCAAGCTAAAGCCTCAATGGTAACGATTAGACTTCATCAACCCACTAAATGTGTCTGTGTGTAAAAGTTACGCCACACAGCTAGTTGTTTTCTTTCACACAGCTAGTTGTATCTGTCTGTAATAGCGTAGACTAAATAACGGGATATCAACGCCATAACTTGAACCAAATCCGCGTGTCTGAAATAAAGCGGAAGAACAGAAACCAGATAAGAAAGGTCCGTACTACTCTCCTTTAAATCCTCAATAGACCGTCAGCCAGTCAACCACATTTCCACAACCTTGCTGTCTCTTTCAAAAGCCACCGTGTTCACACCACAAAAAAAGTAGACTATGATAAACGCCGTTTTATTTATTTTTTCTCACCAATAATAATGGCACATGCGCTGAGAAGTCCGATTTCTTTTTTAAGCGTGACTCTATGTGACGGCGAGTCACTGTGATCTTTTCCATTGAGTTCCATCATGGGCTGTCGCGCCTGGTCCGTCTCAGCGCAGCTCTGCCGACTCCTCTCTGTCCCATCCATGTCTGAGGCGCAACTATAAAGAACTGCCTCACTCAGTTCCTTCGCCCGAGCTCATATACAGGATGGATGCACGCCAAGGTCGGTGGACATCACACGCATGCGCGGCGGTAGGACAGTGTGCTTGATTCAAATAGCATGCAAATTGGTCAGTGGTGTAAAATACTTTAAAGTACTAAAGTATTTTTGGGGTCGGGCAGGAGGGTGGGGGGGGGGGGGGGGTATATGTACTTTGCTATTTATTTATTTTGACTACTTTTACTTCACTACATTCCTAGAGAAAATTATGTCTTTTTTACTCCATTTATTTTCCCTGACACCCAAAAGTAGTAGTTGTATTTTGAATGCTTAGCAGGACAGGAACATGGTCCAATTCACACCCTTATCAAGAGAACATCCCTGGTCATCCCTACTGCCTCTGATCTGGAGGACTCACTAAACAGAGAACATCCCTGGTCATCCCTACTGCCTCTGATCTGGAGGACTCACTAAACAGAGAACTTCCCTGGTCATCCCTACTGCCTCTGATCTGGAGGACTCACTAAACAGAGACATCCCTGGTCATCCCTACTGCCTCTGATCTGGAGGACTCACTAAACAGAGAACATCCCTGGTCATCCCTACTGCCTCTGATCTGACGGACTTACTAAACAGAGAACATCCCTGGTCATCCCTACTGCCTCTGATCTGGAGGACTCACTAAACAGAGAACATCCCTGGTCATCCCTACTGCCTCTGATCTGGAGGACTCACTAAACAGAGAACATCCCTGGTCATCCCTACTGCCTCTGATCTGGAGGACTCACTAAACAGAGAACTTCCCTGGTCATCCCTACTGCCTCTGATCTGGAGGACTCACTAAACAGAGACATCCCTGGTCATCCCTACTGCCTCTGATCTGGAGGACTCACTAAACAGAGAACTTCCCTGGTCATCCCTACTGCCTCTGATCTGGAGGACTCACTAAACAGAGACATCCCTGGTCATCCCTACTGCCTCTGATCTGGAGGACTCACTAAACAGAGACATCCCTGGTCATCCCTACTGCCTCTGATCTGGAGGACTCACTAAACAGAGAACTTCCCTGGTCATCCCTACTGCCTCTGATCTGGAGGACTCACTAAACAGAGACATCCCTGGTCATCCCCACTGCCTCTGATCTGGAGGACTCACTAAACAGAGAACATCCCTGGTCATCCCTACTGCCTCTGATCTGGAGGACTCACTAAACAGAGAACATCCCTGGTCATCCCCACTGCCTCTGATCTGGAGGACTCACTAAACAGAGACATCCCTGGTCATCCCTACTGCCTCTGATCTGGAGGACTCACTAAACAGAGAACATCCCTGGTCATCCCTACTGCCTCTGATCTGGAGGACTCACTAAACAGAGAACATCCCTGGTCATCCCTACTGCCTCTGATCTGGAGGACTCACTAAACAGAACATCCCTGGTCATCCCTACTGTCTCTGATCTGGAGGACTCACTAAACAGAGAACATCCCTGGTCATCCCTACTGCCTCTGATCTGGAGGACTCACTAAACACACATGCTTGGTTTGTAAAAAAATGTGTTGGAGTAAATAAAAATAAAAATATAAAAGATTAATATAAGGAATTTTAAATGAATTATACTTTTACTTTTGATACTTATGTATATTTGATCATTTACATGTACTTCTGATATTTATATAAATACTTTTAGATTTTTTCTCAAGTAGTATTTTCACTTTTACTTTGTGTCATTTTCATAATAAGGTATTTTTTTTAACTTGTACTCAAGTATGACAATTAGGTACTTTTTCCACCACTGCAAATAGTCCCTTTGTCTGGTGGAGAGCTCAGTGGTTCTGTGAGAGTGGGTCACTGCCCACCTTGTCACAGGGTGACTAGAGTACATATGATTCTGTGTGTGCTGTGGTTCTGCCCTGAGAGAGCGGGTCACTGCCCACCTGCTCACAGGGTGACTAGAGTACAGATGTTTCGGTGTGTGCTGTGGTTCTGCCCGGTGAGAGCGGGTCACTGCCCACCTGCTCACAGGGTGACTAGAGTACAGATGTGTCTGTGTGTATTTCAAATTAATTGATAAAAATGAATATAAAAGCCATGATATAATGTGATCATAGAACAGAATGTCTTCTAAGAAGGACATTATTATGTAGATAATAAAACGGTGATAAAATACGGTAGAACTATAGTTTGTTGTCATGTTGCATCATGTTTGCCCAACCGCTACAGAAATGAAAAGGTAATCTCCCATGACAGGAAATGTTCTTTCTTAGGAACATCTCTAGGGCGTGTAACCTGATGAGTTGACTGATGACGTCATGTCAATACTGACTCAAACCAGGGGGGTGTCCCAAATGGCACCCTTTTGCCCCATGGGTCCTGGTTAAAAGCAGGGGACTATGAAGGGAATAGGGTGCCATGCCCTATGGGTCCTGGTTAAAAGCAGGGCACTATGAAGGGAATAGGGTGCCATGCCCTATGGGTCCTGGTTAAAAGCAGGGGACTATGAAGGGAATAGGGTGCCATGCCCTATGGGTCCTGGTTAAAAGCAGGGCACTATGTAGGGAATAGGGTGCCCTGCCCTATGGGTCCTGGTTAAAAGCAGGGCACTATGAAGGGAATAGGGTGCCATGCCCTATGGGTCCTGGTTAAAAGCAGGGCACTATGAAGGGAATAGGGTGCCATGCCCTATGGGTCCTGGTTAAAAGCAGGGCACTATGTAGGGAATAGGGTGCCATGCCCTATGGGTCCTGGTTAAAAGCAGGGCACTATGAAGGGAATAGGGTGCCCTGCCCCATGGGTCCTGGTTAAAAGCAGGGCACTATGAAGGGAATAGGGTGCCATGCCCTATGGGTCCTGGTCAAAAGCAGGGCACTATATAGGGAATAGGGTACCATGCCCTATGGGTCCTGGTTAAAAGCAGGGCACTATGTAGGGAATAGGGTACCATTTGTAATGCACTCAAGGGCATGATTTATGACTGTTATGCCTGGTATCGATCAAACACTAAGGAGTACTGCTACCTGACTGTCTTCTACACCAGGTAACTTTCCTTTAGTTTCTACAGCGGTACTGAATCTGCAGCCCATTAGTTTATGACCTGAATGCAGGAAGAACTATTCAATCCTTATCAGTGTGAATCTGTAGCTAGTTATTTTGAACATAATATTGGCTACTGTTTAACCTTTTACTGCGGTGGGCTAAAACCAGGTTCATACAAAGGGATTCTTGGTGATTCTACTTTTGAAACAAAAGTCTCCACCTCACACACATGGCTATGGGCTTAAAGAAGGAAGACACCTGTACCATCAGAGTTGAAATGTATTCCATGTTGAGTTTGGGTTAGGGGTTAGGGTTAAGGGTTAGGGTTAGGGTTAAGGGTTAGGGTTAAGGGTTAGGGTTAGGGTTAAGGGTTAGGGTTAGGGTTAGGGTTAAAGAAGGAAGACACCTGTACCATCAGAGTTGAAATGTATTCCATGTTGAGTTTGGGTTAGGGGTTAGGGTTAAGGGTTAGGGTTAGGGTTAAGGGTTAGGGTTAGGGTTAAGGGTTAGGGTTAGGGTTAAGGGTTAAGGGTTAGGGTTAGGGTTAGGGTTAAAGAAGGAAGACACCTGTACCATCAGAGTTGAAATGTATTCCATGTTGAGTTTGGGTTAGGGGTTAGGGTTAGGGGTTAGGGTTAGGGTTAGGGTTAGGGTTAAGGGTTCGGGTTAGGGTTAAGGGTTAGGGTTAGGGTTAAGGGTTAGGGTTAAGGGTTAGGGTTAGGGTTAGGGTTAAGGGTTAGGGTTTGGGTTAGGGTTAGGGTTAAAGAAGGAAGACACCTGTACCATCAGAGTTGAAATGTATTCCATGTTGAGTTTGGGTTAGGGGTTAGGGTTAAGGGTTAGGGTTAGGGTTAAGGGTTAGGGTTAGGGTTAAGGGTTAGGGTTAGGGTTAGGGTTAAGGGTTAGGGTTAGGGTTAAGGGTTAGGGTTAGGGTTAGGGTTAAGGGTTAGGGTTTGGGTTAGGGTTAGGGTTAAAGAAGGAAGACACCTGTACCATCAGAGTTGAAATGTATTCCATGTTGAGTTTGCATCCCAATATGAAACTTTATATATTATATTTATAATATTATATATTATATATGAAACTTTATATATTATATTTATAATATTATATATTAAACTTTATATATTATATTTATAATATTATATATTAAACTTTATATATTATATACATCACAGAAGACTGATATATAACAACACTGTTTGACATAGAAACACCAGAATTTCGTTATTAATTAAAAAAAATATTAATTATGAAATGATGAAAAATCTAAGTAACATTTCACCCATCAGTCCAAACACGTCACTTTAGGTCATTGACCGAAAGAAAGGGCTAAAATAATCTGCAATGTACAAAATGCAGCAGGTATTCTGGCCAATAAACGATGTAATACTCATTGTTAAACGTGTGTCTCTGCAGCATTCAGGTGTGAGCAGGTAGCCTAGCGGTAAGAGTGTTGTAAACCATATGGCAGCAGGTAACCTAGCGGTAAGAGTGTTGTAACCGTATGGCAGCAGGTAGCCTAGCGATAAGAGTGTTGTAACCGTATGGCAGCAGGTAGCCTAGCGGTTAGAGTGTTGTAACCGTATGGCAGCAGGTAGCCTAGCGGTAAGAGTGTTGTAAACCGTATGGTAGCAGGTAGCCTAGCGGTAAGAGTGTTGTAAACCGTATGGCAGCAGGTAGCCTAGCGGTTAGAGTGTTGTAACCCGTATGGCAGCAGGTAGCCTAGCGGTAAGAGTGTTGTAAACCGTATGGCAGCAGGTAGCCTAGCGGTAAGAGTGTTGTAACCGTATGGCAGCAGGTAGCCTAGCGGTAAGAGTGTTGTAAACCGTATGGCAGCAGGTAGCCTAGCGGTAAGAGTGTTGTAAACCGTATGGCAGCAGGTAGCCTAGCGGTAAGAGTGTTGTAACCGTATGGCAGCAGGTAGCCTAGCGGTAAGAGTGTTGTAAACCGTATGGCAGCAGGTAGCCTAGCGGTAAGAGTGTTGTAACCGTATGGCAGCAGGTAGCCTAGCGGTAAGAGTGTTGTAAACCGTATAGCAGCAGGTAGCCTAGCGGTAAGAGTGTTGTAAACCGTATGGCAGCAGGTAGCCTAGCGGTAAGAGTGTTGTAACCGTATGGCAGCAGGTAGCCTAGCGGTAAGAGTGTTGTAAACCGTATAGCAGCAGGTAGCCTAGCGGTAAGAGTGTTGTAAACCGTATGGCAGCAGGTAGCCTAGCGGTAAGAGTGTTGTAACCGTATGGCAGCAGGTAGCCTAGCAGTAAGAGTGTTGTAAACCGTATAGCAGCAGGTAGCCTAGCGGTAAGAGTGTTGTAAACCGTATGGCAGCAGGTAGCCTAGCGGTAAGAGTGTTGTAACCGTATGGCAGCAGGTAGCCTAGCGGTAAGAGTGTTGTAACCGTATGGCAGCAGGTAGCCTAGCGGTAAGAGTGTTGTAAACCGTATGGCAGCAGGTAGCCTAGCGGTAAGAGTGTTGTAAACCGTATGGTAGCAGGTAGCCTAGCGGTAAGAGTGTTGTAAACCGTATGGCAGCAGGTAGCCTAGCGGTAAGAATGTTGTAAACCGTATGGCAGCAGGTAGCCTAGCGGCTCCAGGGCTGACCCTGTAAGACAACACACTTCACTGCACCTATGCGGTGGTACGGGACACTAAACATATACATTATATGTGTCTCTTCTATATCGATATATTCCATGAAACAGCTGCCTATTCCTTTAAAAATATTGAATAACGATTTTAAATGATCTGAACTATATAGGATAAATCTAGAGGCATTCTGTCCAAATAGCTATATCATTGTTTAAAACCAGTTGTCCTTGGCCTTCACACACATAAGCTACAGTATTGTCTGATCCTAGCTTTTCTTTCAGCTTTACATGATTCCTTTCAGAGGTACGCTGTACAGTCCAGATTCGTTTCAGAGGTACGCTGTACAGTCCAGATTTCTTTCAGAGGTACGCTGTACAGTCCAGATTCCTTTCAGAGGTACGCTGTACAGTCCAGATTCCTTTCAGAGGTACGCTGTACAGTCCAGATTCCTGTCAGAGGTACGCTGTACAGTCCAGATTCCTGTCAGAGGTACGCTGTACAGTCCAGATTCCTTTCAGAGGTACGCTGTACAGTCCAGATTCCTTTCAGAGGTACGCTGTACAGTCCAGATTCCTTTCAGAGGTACGCTGTACAGTCCAGATTCCTTTCAGAGATACGCTGTACAGTCCAGATTCCTTTCAGAGGTACGCTGTACAGTACAGATTCCTGTCAGAGGTACGCTGTACAGTCCAGATTCCTTTCAGAGATACGCTGTACAGTCCAGATTCCTGTCAGAGGTACGCTGTACAGTCCAGATTCCTTTCAGAGGTACGCTGTACAGTCCAGATTCCTTTCAGAGGTACGCTGTACAGTCCAGATTCCTTTCAGAGGTACGCTGTACAGTCCAGATTCCTTTCAGAGGTACGCTGTACAGTCCAGATTCCCTTTAGAGGTACGCTGTACAGTACAGATTCCTTTCAGAGGTACGCTGTACAGTCCAGTACAGATTCCTTTCAGAGGTACGCTGTACAGTCCAGATTCCTGTCAGAGGTACGCTGTACAGTCCAGATTCCCTTTCAGAGGTACGCTGTACAGTCCAGATTCCTGTCAGAGGTACGCTGTACAGTCCAGATTCCTTTCAGAGGTACGCTGTACAGTCCAGATTCCTGTCAGAGGTACGCTGTACAGTCCAGATTCCTGTCAGAGGTACGCTGTACAGTTCAGATTCCTGTCAGAGGTACGCTGTACAGTCCAGATTCCTGTCAGAGGTACGCTGTACAGTGCAGATTCCTGTCAGAGGTACGCTGTACAGTCCAGATTCCTTTCAGAGGTACGCTGTACAGTCCAGTACAGATTCCTTTCAGAGGTACGCTTTACAGTCCAGATTCCTTTCAGAGGTACGCTGTACAGTCCAGATTCCTGTCAGAGGTACGCTGTACAGTCCAGATTCCTTTCAGAGGTACGCTGTACAGTCCAGATTCCTTTCAGAGGTACGCTGTACAGTCCAGTACAGATTCCTTTCAGAGGTACGCTGTACAGTCCAGATTCCTTTCAGAGGTACGCTGTACAGTCCAGATTCCTTTCAGAGGTACGCTGTACAGTCCAGATTCCTTTCAGAGGTACGCTGTACAGTCCAGTACAGATTCCTTTCAGAGGTACGCTGTACAGTCCAGATTCCTTTCAGAGGTACGCTGTACAGTCCAGATTCCTTTCAGAGGTACGCTGTACAGTCCAGTACAGATTCCTTTCAGAGGTACGCTGTACAGTCCAGATTCCTTTCAGAGGTACGCTGTACAGTCCAGATTCCTTTCAGAGGTACGCTGTACAGTCCAGATTCCTGTCAGAGGTACGCTGTACAGTCCAGATTCCTGTCAGAGGTACGCTGTACAGTGCAGATTCCTGTCAGAGGTACGCTGTACAGTGCAGATTCCTGTCAGAGGTACGCTGTACAGTCCAGTCCAGATTCCTTTCAGAGGTACGCTGTACAGTCCAGATTCCTTCCAGAGGTACGCTGTACAGACCAGATTCCTTTCAGAGGTACGCTGTACAGTCCAGATTCCTTTCAGAGGTACGCTGTACAGTCCAGATTCCTTTCAGAGGTACGCTGTACAGTCCAGATTCCTTTCAGAGGTACGCTGTACAGTCCAGTACAGATTCCTTTCAGAGGTACGCTGTACAGTCCAGATTCCTTTCAGAGGTACGCTGTACAGTCCAGATTCCTGTCAGAGGTACGCTGTACAGTCCAGATTCCTTTCAGAGGTACGCTGTACAGTACAGATTCCTTTCAGAGGTACGCTGTACAGTCCAGATTCCTGTCAGAGGTACGCTGTACAGTCCAGATTCCTTTCAGAGGTACGCTGTACAGTCCAGATTCCTGTCAGAGGTACGCTGTACAGTCCAGATTCCTGTCAGAGGTACGCTGTACAGTCCCGATTCCTTTCAGAGGTACGCTGTACAGTCCAGATTCCTGTCAGAGGTACGCTGTACAGTCCAGATTCCTGTCAGAGGTACGCTGTACAGTCCAGATTCCTGTCAGAGGTACGCTGTACAGTCCAGATTCCTGTCAGAGGTACGCTGTACAGTCCAGATTCCTTCCAGAGGTACGCTGTACAGTCCAGATTCCTTCCAGAGGTACGCTGTACAGTCCAGATTCCTGTCAGAGGTACGCTGTACAGTCCAGATTCCTGTCAGAGGTACGCTGTACAGTCCAGATTCCTGTCAGAGGTACGCTGTACAGTGCAGATTCCTGTCAGAGGTACGCTGTACAGTCCAGATTCCTTTCAGAGGTACGCTGTACAGTCCAGTACAGATTCCTTTCAGAGGTACGCTGTACAGACCAGATTCCTGTCAGAGGTACGCTGTACAGTCCAGATTCCTGTCAGAGGTACGCTGTACAGTCCAGATTCCTTTCAGAGGTACGCTGTACAGTCCAGATTCCTGTCAGAGGTACGCTGTACAGTCCAGATTCCTGTCAGAGGTACGCTGTACAGTCCAGATTCCTGTCAGAGGTACGCTGTACAGTCCAGATTCCCTTCAGAGGTACGCTGTACAGTCCAGATTCCTTTCAGAGGTACGCTGTACAGTGCAGATTCCTGTCAGAGGTACGCTGTACAGTCCAGATTCCTTTCAGAGGTACGCTGTACAGTCCAGTACAGATTCCTTTCAGAGGTACGCTTTACAGTCCAGATTCCTGTCAGAGGTACGCTGTACAGTCCAGATTCCTTCCAGAGGTACGCTGTACAGTCCAGTACAGATTCCTTTCAGAGGTACGCTTTACAGTCCAGATTCCTGTCAGAGGTACGCTGTACAGTCCAGTACAGATTCCTTTCAGAGGTACGCTTTACAGTCCAGATTCCTGTCAGAGGTACGCTTTACAGTCCAGATTCCTGCCAGAGGTACGCTGTACAGTCCAGATTCCTTTCAGAGGTACGCTGTACAGTCCAGTACAGATTCCTTTCAGAGGTACGCTTTACAGTCCAGATTCCTTTCAGAGGTACCCTGTACAGTACAGATTCCACGTGGGATCTATAAGGCGTGTCTCCTACTGTACCTCTGAAACCGACATTGGTGTGTTGCTGACAGCTTCTCTTCCTCCACTGTCCCTGTCCCCTTACTAGGCTCAAACCAGTGGTCTTCTGATCACAAACACACGTGACCACCGTCTCGGACAACTTACCAACCAGTGGTCTTCTGATCACAAACACACGTGACCACCGTCCCGGACAACGTACCAACCAGTGGTTTTCTGATCACAAACACACGTGACCACCGTCCCGGACAACGTACCAACCAGAGGTTTTCTGATCACAAACACACGTGACCACCGTCCCGGACAACGTACCAACCAGTGGTCTTCTGATCACAAACACACGTGACCACCGTCCCGGACAACGTACCAACCAGTGGTGCTATAGAAAAGGTTCCGATTGGATAGCACCATCGGTGTTGTTTCAAGCTGTGAAGTGAGCTGATGGTACATTGCTTACCTGTGTTCCACCTCCCCCCCACAGCCCCCACCCCCTCTGCCCCCCCCCCCAGCCCCCACCCCCTCTGTTCCAACTCCCCCCCAGACCCCACCCCCTCTGTTCCTCCACCCAGCCCCCACCCCCTCTGTCCCCAGCCCCCACCCCCATGCCCCTGCCCAAACCAACTATCAACTGTGAGTCCAGTGTTTCCATAAACATCCTAATCTCATGAAAACAAACAAAAAGGCAGGTATGAGGTTTATTTTGAGCTTTGAAAATCCTCCAGGCATCTGTCTGTCTGACAACAGATGACAACAGCAGTAAAGCCAGACACATTCACACTCATGAGGCTCCTAAAGTTACGTTGTTCAACAATCAGTGGTGTATTGGGTTAATAATTGAAATGAAATTGAACATCACAAAATCATCAAATCAAATCGAGTTTATTTTATATAGCCCTTCGTACATCAGCTAATATCTCAAAGTGCTGTACAGAAACCCCCAGCCTAAAACCCCAAACAGCAAGCAATGCAGGTGTAGAAGCACGGTGGCTCGGAAAAACTCCCTGGAAAGGCCAAAACCTAGGAAGAAACTTAGAGAGGAACCAGGCTATGAGGGGTGGGCCAGTCCTCTTCTGGCTGTGCCGGGTGGAGATTATAACAGAACATGGCCAAGATGTTCAAATGTTCATAAATGACCAGCATGGTCAAATAATAATCAGGAGTAAATGTCAGTTGGCTTTTCATAGCCGATCATTAAGAGTATCTCTACCGCTCCTGCGGTCTCTAGAGAGTTGAAAACAGCAGGTCTGGGACAGGTAGCACGTCCGGTGAACAGGTCAGGGTTCCATAGCCGATCATTAAGAGTATCTCTACCGCTCATGCGGTCTCCAGAGAGTTGAAAACAGCAGGTCTAGCAGACGGTCTAACATCCTGATCTAGCAGATGTCTATCATCCAGAGTGATTTACAGTTAGTGCATCTGAAGACAGCAAGGTGGGACAACCACACAATCTCAGTCATAATAAATAAATACAATACGATCTGAATAAAGTAGCATATCAGCAGAGTCAGCGCTAGTAGGGAAGTAAAGTCAAGTGAGAGTGGTGGAGAGGGGGGGGGGGGGTTATTTAAGATACTCTTCGACGAGGTAGGGGTTTAGAACAGAGTGCTCAGGTTGGGGTGTGACCATAGCCCCTGAAGGTAGGGGTTTAGAAAAGAGTGCTCGGGTTGGGGTGTGACCATAGCCCCTGAAGGTAGGGGTTTAGAACAGAGTGCTCGGGTTGGGGTGTGACCATAGCCCCTGAAGGTAGGGGTTTAGAACAGAGTGCTCGGGTTGGGGTGTGACCATAGCCCCTGAAGGTAGGGGTTTAGAACAGAGTGCTCAGGTTGGGGTGTGACCATAGCCCCTGAAGGTAGGGGTTTAGAACAGAGTGCTCGGGTTGGGGTGTGACCATAGCCCCTGAAGGTAGGGGTTTAGAACAGAGTGCTCGGGTTGGGGTGTGACCATAGCCCCTGAAGGTAGGGGTTTAGAACAGAGTGCTCGGGTTGGGGTGTGACCATAGCCCCTGAAGGTAGGGGTTTAGAACAGAGTGCTCGGGTTGGGGTGTGACCATAGCCTGAAGGTAGGGGTTTAGAACAGAGTGCTCGGGTTGGGGTGTGACCATAGCCTGAAGGTAGGGGTTTAGAACAGAGTGCTCAGGTTGGGGTGTGACCATAGCCTGAAGGTAGGGGTTTAGAACAGAGTGCTCAGGTTGGGGTGTGACCATAGCCCCTGAAGGTAGGGGTTTAGAACAGAGTGCTCAGGTTGGGATGTGACCATAGCCCCTGAAGGTAGGGGTTTAGAACAGAGTGCTCGGTTTGGGGTGTGACCATAGCCCCTGAAGGTAGGGGTTTAGAACAGAGTGCTCGGGTTGGGGTGTGACCATAGCCCCTGAAGGTAGGGGTTTAGAACAGAGTGCTCAGGTTGGGGTGTGACCATAGCCCCTGAAGGTAGGGGTTTAGAACAGAGTGCTCAGGTTGGGGTGTGACCATAGCCTGAAGGTAGGGGTTTAGAACAGAGTGCTCAGGTTGGGGTGTGACCATAACCCCTGATAGTAGGGGTTTAGAACAGAGTGCTCAGGTTGGGGTGTGACCATAGCCCCTGAAGGTAGAGGTTTAGAACAGAGTGCTCGGGTTGGGGTGTGACCATAGCCCCTGAAGGTAGGGGTTTAGAACAGAGTGCTCAGGTTGGGGTGTGACCATAGCCTGAAGGTAGGGGTTTAGAACAGAGTGCTCAGGTTGGGGTGTGACCATGGCCCCTGAAGGTAGGGGTTTAGAACAGAGTGCTCGGGTTGGGGTGTGACCATAGCCTGAAGGTAGGGGTTTAGAACAGAGTGCTCAGGTTGGGGTGTGACCATGGCCCCTGAAGGTAGGGGTTTAGAACAGAGTGCTCGGGTTGGGGTGTGACCATAGCCCCTGAAGGTAGGGGTTTAGAACAGAGTGCTCGGGTTGGGGTGTGACCATAGCCCCTGAAGGTAGGGGTTTAGAACAGAGTGCTCAGGTTGGGGTGTGACCATAACCCCTGAAGGTAGGGGTTTAGAACAGAGTGCTCAGGTTGGGGTGTGACCATAGCCTGAAGGTAGGGCAATAGAACAGAGTGTTCAGGTTGGGGTGTGACCATAGCCCCTGAAGGTAGGGGTTTAGAACAGAGTGCTCAGGTTGGGGTGTGACCATAGCCTGAAGGTAGGGGTTTAGAACAGTGCTCAGGTTGGGGTGTGACCATAGCCCCTGAAGGTAGGGGTTTAGAACAGAGTGTTCAGGTTGGGGTGTGACCATAGCCTGAAGGTAGGGGTTTAGAACAGAGTGCTCAGGTTGGGGTGTGACCATAACCCCTGATGGTAGGGGTTTAGAACAGAGTGCTCAGGTTGGGGTGTGACCATAGCCCCTGAAGGTAGGGGTTTAGAACAGAGTGCTCAGGTTGGGATGTGACCATAGCCCCTGAAGGTAGGGGTTTAGAACAGAGTTCTCAGGTTGGGGTGTGACCATGGCCCCTGAAGGTAGGGGTTTAGAACAGAGTGCTCGGGTTGGGGTGTGACCATAGCCCCTGAAGGTAGGGGTTTAGAACAGAGTGCTCGGGTTGGGGTGTGACCATAGCCCCTGAAGGTAGGGGTTTAGAACAGAGTGCTCGGGTTGGGGTGTGACCATAGCCCCTGAAGGTAAGGGTTTAGAACAGAGTGCTCAGGTTGGGGTGTGACCATAGCCCCTGAAGGTAGGGGTTTAGAACAGAGTGCTCAGGTTGGGGTGTGACCATAGCCTGAAGGTAGGGGTTTAGAACAGAGTGCTCAGGTTGGGGTGTGACCATAGCCCCTGAAGGTAGGGGTTTAGAACAGAGTGCTCAGGTTGGGGTGTGACCATAGCCCCTGAAGGTAGGGGTTTAGAACAGAGTGCTCAGGTTGGGGTGTGACCATAGCCCCTGAAGGTAGGGGTTTAGAACAGAGTGCTCAGGTTGGGGTGTGACCATAGCCCCTGAAGGTAGGGGTTTAGAACAGAGTGCTCAGCTTGGGGTGTGACCATGGCCTGATGGTAGGGGTTTAGAACAGAGTGCTCGGGTTGTGGTGTGACCATAGCCCCTGAAGGTAGGGGTTTAGAACAGAGTGCTCAGGTTGGGGTGTGACCATAGCCCCTGAAGGTAGGGGTTTAGAACAGAGTGCTCAGGTTGGGGTGTGACCATTGCCTGAAGGTAGGGGTTTAGAACAGAGTGCTCGGGTTGTGGTGTGACCATAGCCCCTGAAGGTAGGGGTTTAGAACAGAGTGCGCAGGTTGTGGTGTGACCATAGCTCCTGAAGGTAGGGGTTTAGAACAGAGTGCGCAGGTTGTGGTGTGACCATAGCTCCTGAAGGTAGGGGTTTAGAACAGAGTGCTCGGGTTGGGGTGTGACCATAGCTCCTGAAGGTAGGGGTTTAGAACAGAGTGCTCGGGTTGGGGTGTGACCATAGCCCCTGAAGGTATGGAAGGGGCAGTTCTTCTTGCTGTTCCGTAGGTAAGTTCCATGGTCTTGTAGTGGATGCGAGCTTCGTGGAGTGTACGGAGGAGCGGGGTGACATTGCAGAACATGGGAATGTTGAACACCGGGCGGGCTGTGGCATTCTGGATAAGTTGCAGGGCTTTGATGGCGGGGAGCCCAACCCAACAGGTTGCAGTAGTCCAGATGGGGGAGATGACTAGTTCCTGGATTAAGGCCTACGCCTCTTCCTGTGTGAGGTAAGGTCGTACTCTACAGATGTTGAACTTACAGGAGTAGGGTCAATCCTTCCTATGTTTGCATAGAACGACAGAGTGTTGTCCAGATTCACCCCAAGGTACTTTGCACTCTGGGACATGGAGTTGTCAACTGTGATGGTCTGTGATGCTGATGGTGTCGGAGCGGGCAGGCCTTCCCCCCGGGGAGCAAGAGCATGTCGAGGGTCAACATCCAAGCTGAGATGTTTGCTAGGCATGCAGAGATGCATCGCCACCTGGGTGTCAGAAGAGGGGGGAAAGTAGAAGGATAGTTGAGTGTCATCCGCATAGCAATGAGAGGAGAGATCATGTGAGGATATTTACAATTTAGTCATTTAGCAGACCACTCGGTTACTGGCCCAACGCTCTTAACCGCTAGGCTACCTGCCATCCCTATGACAGAGCTGAGTGACTTGGTCTATAGAGAGAAGAGGAGAGGGATTAGAACTGAGCCCTGGGGGACACCAGTAGTGAGAGTACGTGGTGCAGACACAGATCCTCTCCACGTCACCTGATGGGAGCGGCCTGCCAGGTAGAATGCAATCCAAGAGTGTGCAGAGCCTGTGACACCCAGCCCTGAGAGGGTGGAGAGGAGGATCTTATAGAGGCTGAGACACCCAGCCCTGAGAGGGTAGAGAGGAGGATCTGATAGAGTCTGAGACTCCCAGTCCTGAGAGGGTGGAGAGGAGGATCTGATAGAGGCTGAGACTCCCAGCCCTGAGAGGTTGGAGAGGAGGATCTGATAGAGGCTGAGACTCCCAGCCCTGAGAGGTTGGAGAGGAGGATCTGATAGAGGCTGAGACACCCAGCCCTGAGAGGGTGGAGAGGAGGATCTGACAGAGCCTGAGACACCCAGCCCTGAGAGGGTGGAGAGGAGGATCTGATAGAGGCTGAGACGCCCAGTCCTGAGAGGGTGGAAAGGAGGATCTGATAGAGGCTGAGACACCCAGCCCTGAGAGGAGGATCTGATAAAGGCTGAGACACCCAGCCCTGAGAGGGTGGAGAGGAGGATCTGATAGAGCCTGAGACACCCAGTCCTGAGAGGTTGGAGAGGAGGATCTGATGGTTCACAGTGTCCAAGACAGCAGATAGATCTAGGAGGATGAGAACAGAGGAGATAGTCAACTTTGGCAGTGCGGAGAGCCTCCGTGACACAGAGAAGACCCGTCTCGGTTGAATGAGATGTCTTGAAGCACGACTGGTTAGAGTCAGTTCAAAAACGCTGCAGGAGACCCAGGAACTTCACATGTGTTGTGCACGCAGGGAACACTAAATTAGAAGGGTTGCAGCCACGGGGTGGGGAGCGTCGGTAAAAACTACAAGGAGAGGAGGGGACAGCGATAGAAAGCACAAATATAATTGAGAAAACTACAAAATAGATTACAACAACAAAGAAGATTCTACAAACAGCAACACATTCTATTCCCACTGTGACATCATCACGATAGAACAGCGGAATATATACTGTCTGAGGTGGGGTAGACAGTGGTGCTGTTACCCCTACTGTCTGAGGTGGGGTAGACAGTGGTGCTGTTTCCCCTACTGTCTGAGGTGGGGCAGACAGTGGTGCTGTTTCCCCTACTGTCTGAGGTGGGGTAGACAGTGGTGCTGTTTCCCCTACTGTCTGAGGTGGGGCAGACAGTGGTGCTGTTCCCCCTACTGTCTGAGGTGGGGCAGACAGTGGTGCTGTTCCCCCTAATGTCTGAGGTGGGGCAGACAGTGGTGCTGTTCCCCCTAATGTCTGAGGTGGGGCAGACAGTGGTGCTTTTTCCCCCTACTGTCTGAGGTGGGGTAGACAGTGGTGCTGTTTCCCCCTACTGTCTGAGGTGGGGTAGACAGTGGTGCTGTTTCCCCTACTGTCTGAGGTGGGGCAGACAGTGGTGCTGTTCCCCCTAATGTCTGAGGTGGGGCAGACAGTGGTGCTGTTCCCCCTAATGTCTGAGGTGGGGCAGACAGTGGTGCTGTTTCCCCTACTGTCTGAGGTGGGGTAGACAGTGGTGCTGTTCCCCCTAATGTCTGAGGTGGGGCAGACAGTGGTGCTGTTTCCCCTACTGTCTGAGGTGGGGCAGACAGTGGTGCTGTTTCCCCTACTGTCTGAGGTGGGGTAGACAGTGGTGCTGTTTCCCCTACTGTCTGAGGTGGGGCAGACAGTGGTGCTGTTCCCCCTAATGTCTGAGGTGGGGCAGACAGTGGTGCTGTTTCCCCTACTGTCTGAGGTGGGGTAGACAGTGGTGCTGTTCCCCCTAATGTCTGAGGTGGGGCAGACAGTGGTGCTGTTTCCCCTACTGTCTGAGGTGGGGCAGACAGTGGTGCTGTTTCCCCTACTGTCTGAGGTGGGGTAGACAGTGGTGCTGTTACCCCTACTGTCTGAGGTGGGGTAGACAGTGGTGCTGTTTCCCCTACTGTCTGAGGTGGGGTAGACAGTGGTGCTGTTTCCCCTACTGTCTGAGGTGGGGTAGACAGTGGTGCTGTTTCCCCTACTGTCTGAGGTGGGGTAGACAGTGGTGCTGTTTCCCCTACTGTCTGAGGTGGGGTAGACAGTGGTGCTGTTACCCCTACTGTCTGAGGTGGGGTAGACAGTGGTGCTGTTACCCCTACTGTCTGAGGTGGGGTAGACAGTGGTGCTGTTTCCCCCTACTGTCTGAGGTGGGGTAGACAGTGGTGCTGTTTCCCCTACTGTCTGAGGTGGGGTAGACAGTGGTGCTGTTTCCCCTACTGTCTGAGGTGGGGTAGACAGTGGTGCTGTTTCCCCTACTGTCTGAGGTGGGGTAGACAGTGGTGCTGTTTCCCCTACTGTCTGAGGTGGGGTAGACAGTGGTGCTGTTTCCCCTACTGTCTGAGGTGGGGTAGACAGTGGTGCTGTTTCCCCTACTGTCTGAGGTGGGGTAGACAGTGGTGCTGTTTCCCCTACTGTCTGAGGTGGGGTAGACAGTGGTGCTGTTTCCCCTACTGTCTGAGGTGGGGTAGACAGTGGTGCTGTTTCCCCTACTGTCTGAGGTGGGGTAGACAGTGGTGCTGTTTCCCCTACTGTCTGAGGTGGGGTAGACAGTGGTGCTGTTTCCCCTACTGTCTGAGGTGGGGTAGACAGTGGTGCTGTTTCCCCTACTGTCTGAGGTGGGGTAGACAGTGGTGCTGTTTCCCCTACTGTCTGAGGTGGGGTAGACAGTGGTGCTGTTTCCCCTACTGTCTGAGGTGGGGTAGACAGTGGTGCTGTTTCCCCTACTGTCTGAGGTGGGGTAGACAGTGGTGCTGTTTCCCCTACTGTCTGAGGTGGGGTAGACAGTGGTGCTGTTTCCCCTACTGTCTGAGGTGGGGCAGACAGTGGTGCTGTTTCCCCTACTGTCTGAGGTGGGGTAGACAGTGGTGCTGTTTCCCCTACTGTCTGAGGTGGGGTAGACAGTGGTGCTGTTTCCCCCTACTGTCTGAGGTGGGGTAGACAGTGGTGCTGTTTCCCCTACTGTCTGAGGGGGGGGGCAGACAGTGGTGCTGTTTCCCCTACTGTCTGAGGTGGGGTAGACAGTGGTGCTGTTTCCCCTACTGTCTGAGGTGGGGTAGACAGTGGTGCTGTTTCCCCTACTGTCTGAGGTGGGGTAGACAGTGGTGCTGTTTCCCCTACTGTCTGAGGTGGGGTAGACAGTGGTGCTGTTTCCCCTACTGTCTGAGGTGGGGTAGACAGTGGTGCTGTTTCCCCCTAATGTCTGAGGTGGGGTAGACAGTGGTGCTGTTTCCTCTACTGTCTGAGGTGGGGTAGACAGTGGTGCTGTTTCCCCTACTGTCTGAGGTGGGGCAGAGAGTGGTGCTGTTTCCCCTACTGTCTGAGGTGGGGTAGACAGTGGTGCTGTTTCCCCTACTGTCTGAGGTGGGGTAGACAGTGGTGCTGTTACCCCTACTGTCTGAGGTGGGGCAGACAGTGGTGCTGTTCCCCCTACTGTCTGAGGTGGAGCAGACAGTGGTGCTGTTTCCCCTACTGTCTGAGGTGGGGTAGACAGTGGTGCTGTTTCCCCTACTGTCTGAGGTGGGGTAGACAGTGGTGCTGTTTCCCCTACTGTCTGAGGGGGGGGGGGCAGACAGTGGTGCTGTTTCCCCTACTGTCTGAGGTGGGGTAGACAGTGGTGCTGTTTCCCCTACTGTCTGAGGTGGGGTAGACAGTGGTGCTGTTTCCCCTACTGTCTGAGGTGGGGTAGACAGTGGTGCTGTTTCCCCTACTGTCTGAGGTGGGGCAGACAGTGGTGCTGTTTCCCCTACTGTCTGAGGTGGGGTAGACAGTGGTGCTGTTTCCCCTACTGTCTGAGGGGGGGTAGACAGTGGTGCTGTTTCCCCTACTGTCTGAGGTGGAGCAGACAGTGGTGCTGTTTCCCCTACTGTCTGAGGTGGGGTAGACAGTGGTGCTGTTTCCCCCTACTGTCTGAGGTGGGGTAGACAGTGGTGCTGTTTCCCCCTACTGTCTGAGGTGGGGTAGACAGTGGTGCTGTTTCCCCTACTGTCTGAGGTGGGGTAGACAGTGGTGCTGTTTCCCCCTACTGTCTGAGGTGGGGTAGACAGTGGTGCTGTTTCCCCTACTGTCTGAGGTGGGGTAGACAGTGGTGCTGTTCCCCCTACTGTCTGAGGTGGGGTAGACAGTGGATCTGTTTCCCCTACTGTCTGAGGTGGGGTAGACAGTGGTGCTGTTTCCCCCTACTGTCTGAGGTGGGGTAGACAGTGGTGCTGTTTCCCCCTACTGTCTGAGGTGGGGTAGACAGTGGTGCTGTTTCCCCTACTGTCTGAGGTGGGGTAGACAGTGGTGCTGTTTCCCCTACTGTCTGAGGTGGGGTAGACAGTGGTGCTGTTACCCCTACTGTCTGAGGTGGGGTAGACAGTGGTGCTGTTACCCCTACTGTCTGAGGTGGGGTAGACAGTGGTGCTGTTTCCCCCTACTGTCTGAGGTGGGGTAGACAGTGGTGCTGTTTCCCCTACTGTCTGAGGTGGGGTAGACAGTGGTGCTGTTTCCCCTACTGTCTGAGGTGGGGTAGACAGTGGTGCTGTTTCCCCTACTGTCTGAGGTGGGGTAGACAGTGGTGCTGTTTCCCCTACTGTCTGAGGTGGGGTAGACAGTGGTGCTGTTTCCCCTACTGTCTGAGGTGGGGTAGACAGTGGTGCTGTTTCCCCTACTGTCTGAGGTGGGGTAGACAGTGGTGCTGTTTCCCCTACTGTCTGAGGTGGGGTAGACAGTGGTGCTGTTTCCCCTACTGTCTGAGGTGGGGTAGACAGTGGTGCTGTTTCCCCTACTGTCTGAGGTGGGGTAGACAGTGGTGCTGTTTCCCCTACTGTCTGAGGTGGGGTAGACAGTGGTGCTGTTTCCCCTACTGTCTGAGGTGGGGTAGACAGTGGTGCTGTTTCCCCTACTGTCTGAGGTGGGGTAGACAGTGGTGCTGTTTCCCCTACTGTCTGAGGTGGGGTAGACAGTGGTGCTGTTTCCCCTACTGTCTGAGGTGGGGTAGACAGTGGTGCTGTTTCCCCTACTGTCTGAGGTGGGGTAGACAGTGGTGCTGTTTCCCCTACTGTCTGAGGTGGGGTAGACAGTGGTGCTGTTTCCCCTACTGTCTGAGGTGGGGCAGACAGTGGTGCTGTTTCCCCTACTGTCTGAGGTGGGGTAGACAGTGGTGCTGTTTCCCCTACTGTCTGAGGTGGGGTAGACAGTGGTGCTGTTTCCCCCTACTGTCTGAGGTGGGGTAGACAGTGGTGCTGTTTCCCCTACTGTCTGAGGGGGGGGGCAGACAGTGGTGCTGTTTCCCCTACTGTCTGAGGTGGGGTAGACAGTGGTGCTGTTTCCCCTACTGTCTGAGGTGGGGTAGACAGTGGTGCTGTTTCCCCTACTGTCTGAGGTGGGGTAGACAGTGGTGCTGTTTCCCCTACTGTCTGAGGTGGGGTAGACAGTGGTGCTGTTTCCCCTACTGTCTGAGGTGGGGTAGACAGTGGTGCTGTTTCCCCCTAATGTCTGAGGTGGGGTAGACAGTGGTGCTGTTTCCTCTACTGTCTGAGGTGGGGTAGACAGTGGTGCTGTTTCCCCTACTGTCTGAGGTGGGGCAGAGAGTGGTGCTGTTTCCCCTACTGTCTGAGGTGGGGTAGACAGTGGTGCTGTTTCCCCTACTGTCTGAGGTGGGGTAGACAGTGGTGCTGTTACCCCTACTGTCTGAGGTGGGGCAGACAGTGGTGCTGTTCCCCCTACTGTCTGAGGTGGAGCAGACAGTGGTGCTGTTTCCCCTACTGTCTGAGGTGGGGTAGACAGTGGTGCTGTTTCCCCTACTGTCTGAGGTGGGGTAGACAGTGGTGCTGTTTCCCCTACTGTCTGAGGGGGGGGGGGCAGACAGTGGTGCTGTTTCCCCTACTGTCTGAGGTGGGGTAGACAGTGGTGCTGTTTCCCCTACTGTCTGAGGTGGGGTAGACAGTGGTGCTGTTTCCCCTACTGTCTGAGGTGGGGTAGACAGTGGTGCTGTTTCCCCTACTGTCTGAGGTGGGGCAGACAGTGGTGCTGTTTCCCCTACTGTCTGAGGTGGGGTAGACAGTGGTGCTGTTTCCCCTACTGTCTGAGGGGGGGTAGACAGTGGTGCTGTTTCCCCTACTGTCTGAGGTGGAGCAGACAGTGGTGCTGTTTCCCCTACTGTCTGAGGTGGGGTAGACAGTGGTGCTGTTTCCCCCTACTGTCTGAGGTGGGGTAGACAGTGGTGCTGTTTCCCCCTACTGTCTGAGGTGGGGTAGACAGTGGTGCTGTTTCCCCTACTGTCTGAGGTGGGGTAGACAGTGGTGCTGTTTCCCCCTACTGTCTGAGGTGGGGTAGACAGTGGTGCTGTTTCCCCTACTGTCTGAGGTGGGGTAGACAGTGGTGCTGTTCCCCCTACTGTCTGAGGTGGGGTAGACAGTGGATCTGTTTCCCCTACTGTCTGAGGTGGGGTAGACAGTGGTGCTGTTTCCCCCTACTGTCTGAGGTGGGGTAGACAGTGGTGCTGTTTCCCCCTACTGTCTGAGGTGGGGTAGACAGTGGTGCTGTTTCCCCTACTGTCTGAGGTGGGGCAGACAGTGGTGCTGTTTCCCCTACTGTCTGAGGTGGGGTAGACAGTGGTGCTGTTTCCCCTACTGTCTGAGGGGGGGGGGGGCAGACAGTGGTGCTGTTTCCCCTACTGTCTGAGGTGGGGCAGACAGTGGTGCTGTTTCCCCTACTGTCTGAGGTGGGGTAGACAGTGGTGCTGTTTCCCCTACTGTCTGAGGTGGGGTAGACAGTGGTGCTGTTTCCCCTAATGTCTGAGGTGGGGTAGACAGTGGTGCTGTTTCCCCTACTGTCTGAGGTGGGGCAGACAGTGGTGCTGTTTCCCCTACTGTCTGAGGTGGGGTAGACAGTGGTGCTGTTTCCCCTACTGTCTGAGGTGGGGTAGACAGTGGTGCTGTTTCCCCTACTGTCTGAGGTGGAGCAGACAGTGGTGCTGTTTCCCCTACTGTCTGAGGTGGGGTAGACAGTGGTGCTGTTTCCCCTACTGTCTGAGGTGGGGTAGACAGTGGTGCTGTTTCCCCTACTGTCTGAGGTGGGGCAGACAGTGGTGCTGTTTCCCCTACTGTCTGAGGTGGGGTAGACAGTGGTGCTGTTTCCCCTACTGTCTGAGGTGGGGTAGACAGTGGTGCTGTTTCCCCTACTGTCTGAGGTGGGGTAGACAGTGGTGCTGTTTCCCCTACTGTCTGAGGTGGGGTAGACAGTGGTGCTGTTTCCCCTACTGTCTGAGGTGGGGTAGACAGTGGTGCTGTTTCCCCTACTGTCTGAGGTGGGGTAGACAGTGGTGCTGTTTCCCCCTACTGTCTGAGGTGGGGTAGACAGTGGTGCTGTTTCCCCTACTGTCTGAGGTGGGGTAGACAGTGGTGCTGTTTCCCCTACTGTCTGAGGTGGGGTAGAGAGTGGTGCTGTTCCCCCTAATGTCTGAGGTGGGGTAGACAGTGGTGCTGTTTCCCCCACTGTCTGAGGTCGGGTAGACAGTGGTGCTGTTTCCCCTACTGTCTGAGGTGGGGTAGACAGTGGTGCTGTTTCCCCTACTGTCTGAGGTGGGGTAGACAGTGGTGCTGTTTCCCCTACTGTCTGAGGTGGGGTAGACAGTGGTGCTGTTTCCCCTACTGTCTGAGGTGGGGTAGACAGTGGTGCTGTTTCCCCCTACTGTCTGAGGTGGGGTAGACAGTGGTGCTGTTTCCCCTACTGTCTGAGGTGGGGCAGACAGTGGTGCTGTTTCCCCTACTGTCTGAGGTGGGGTAGACAGTGGTGCTGTTTCCCCTACTGTCTGAGGTGGGGTAGACAGTGGTGCTGTTTCCCCTACTGTCTGAGGTGGGGTAGACAGTGGTGCCTTTCTCTAACGTTGTTAGCCTGGTGGAACCAGCTTCCTTTCCCTGATGTTGTTAGCCTGTTGGAACCAGCTTCCTTTCCCTAACGTTGTTAGCCTGTTGGAACCAGCTTCCTTTCCCTAACGTTGTTAGCCTGGTGGAACCAGCTTCCTTTCCCTGATGTTGTTATTCTGTTGGAACCAGCTTCCTTTCTCTAACGTTGTTATTCTGGTGGAACCAGCTTCCTTTCTCTAACGTTGTTAGCCTGGTGGAACCAGCTTCCTTTCCCTGATGTTGTTATTCTGTTGGAACCAGCTTCCTTTCTCTAACGTTGTTAGCCTGGTGGAACCAGCTTCCTTTCTCTAACGTTGTTAGCCTGGTGGAACCAGCTTCCTTTCCCTAACGTTGTTAGCCTGGTGGAACCAGCCTGATCGCATGAAATGAAAGAGAAAAGAGAATAGTGAATGAATGCAGCCATCTTGTTCCACCCGACTACAACGATTGTGAAAGCCGGCCTCCTCTCTCTCTCTCTCCTCGTCTTCTGTTGTCTGTTGATATGAACAGGTGATTATTTAAATGAGCTGGGACGGGGTCGTTATCTAACCCTATTAGCCAGGACAAGAAAGGGAGAAGGGTAGAGGAGTGCACTGCCAAATTAGAATCAGGTCTGCTTGATAAGATCCTCTCTGTTGTGTCCCTCAGGCAGAATAGTGCCCAACACAACACAGAGGGTTGGAGACGCGTTTCTCTGTTTTTACGTGAGGAAGACTTCTCAATAGACCGGTCGATTCTTCTGTTGACTAGACTAGGACCTTGTGCATCTCTGATTGTCTTACGGGCCGAGAGAGAGAGAGAGAGAGAGAGAGAGAGAGAGAGAGAGAGAGAGAGAGAGAGAGAGAGAGAGAGAGAGAGAGACAGAGAGAGAGAGAGAGAGAGAGAGAGAGAGAGAGAGAGAGAGCGAGAGAGAGAGAGAGAGAGAGAGAGAGCGAGAGAGAGAGAGAGAGAGAGAGAGAGAGAGAGAGAGAGAGAGAGAGAGAGAGGGAGAGCGAGAGAGCGAGAGGGAGAGAGGGAGAGAGGGAGAGAGGGAGAGAGGGAGAGAGGGAGAGAGGGGAGAGAGAGGGGAGAGAGAGAGAGAGAGAGAGAGAGAGAGAGAGAGAGAGAGAGAGACAGAGAGAGAGACAGAGAGAGAGAGAGAGAGACAGAGAGAGAGACAGAGAGAGAGAGAGAGAGAGAGAGAGAGAGAGAGAGAGAGAGAGAGAGAGAGAGAGAGAGAGAGAGAGGAGAGAGAGGGAGAAAGAGGGAGAAAGAGGGAGAGAGAGGGAGAAAGAGGGAGAAAGAGGGAGAGAGAGAGAGAGAGAGAGAGAGAGAGAGAGAGAGAGAGAGAGAGAGAAGAGGAACATTAAGTGTTCTCTATCTCTAGTGTCCAGGTGGTTTCAGATCTATGGTTAAGCTGACAATGACAGCTCAGCCAACCGGTTGCATGAGTTTCTCTCTGCTGCAGTCAGGAAATGAGACGCTGATTTAAAATCATCCAAAGGGAGTGAATCTTATGAACAGCCCGAGACTGTATACATATATAGGGAAGGAACCAAAGGGAGTGACATATATAGGGAAGGAACCAAAGGGAGGGACATATATAGGGAAGGATCCAAAGGGAGGGACATATATAGGGAAGGAACCAAAGGGAGTGACATATATAGGGAAGGAACCAAAGGGAGTGACATATATAGGGAAGGAACCAAAGGGAGTGACATATATAGGGAAGGAACCAAAGGGAGGGACATATATAGGGAAGAAACCAAAGGGAGGGACATATACAGGGAAGGAACCAAAGGGAGTGACATATATAGGGAAGGAACCAAAGGGAGTGACATATATAGGGAAGGAACCAAAGGGAGTGACATATATAGGGAAGGAACCAAAGGGACTGACGTATATAGGGAAGGAACCAACGGGACTGACATATATAGGGAAGGAACCAAAGGGAGTGACATATATAGGGAAGGAACCAAAGGGAGGGACATATATAGGGAAGGAACCAAAGGGAGTGACATATATAGGGAAGGAACCAAAGGGAGTGACATATATAGGGCAGGAACCAAAGGGAGTGACATATATAGGGAAGGAACCAAAGAGAGTGACATATATAGGGAAGGATCCAAAGGGAGTGACATATAAAGGGAAGGAACCAAAGGGAGGGACATATATAGGGAAGGAACCAAAGGGAGTGACATATATAGGGAAGGAACCAAAGGGAGTGACATAAATAGGGAAGGAACCAAAGGGAGGGACATATATAGGGATGGAACCAAAGGGAGTGACATATATAGGGAAGGAACCAAAGGGAGTGACATAAATAGGGAAGGAACCAAAGGGAGTGACATATATAGGGAAGGAACCAAAGGGAGTGACATAAATAGGGAAGGAACCAAAGGGAGTGACATATATAGGGAAGGAACCAAAGGGAGTGACAGATATAGGGAAGGAACCAAAGGGAGTGACATATATAGGGAAGGAACCAAAGAGAGTGACATATATAGGGAAGGAACCAAAGGGAGTGACATATATAGGGAAGGAACCAAAGGGAGTGACATATATAGGGAAGGAACCAAAGGGAGTGACACATATAGGGAAGGAACCAAAGGGAGTGACATATATAGGGAAGGAACCAAAGGGAGTGACATATATAGGGAAGGAACCAAAGGGAGTGACATATATAGGAAGGAAAAAAGGGGAGTGACATATATAGGGAAGGAACCAAAGGGAGTGACATATATAGGGAAGGAACCAAAGGGAGAGGAACCAAAGGGAGTGACCTATATAGGGAAGGAACCAAAGGGAGTGACATATATAGGGAAGGAACCAAAGGGAGGGACATATATAGTTGACATATATAGGGAAGGAACCAAAGGGAGTGACATATATAGGGAAGGAACCAAAGGGAGTGACATATAAGGGAAGGAACCAAAGGGAGTGACATAAATAGGGAAGGAACCAAAGGGAGTGACATATATAGGGAAGGAACCAAAGGGAGTGACATATATACGGAAGGAACCAAAGGGAGTGACATATATAGGGAAGGAACCAAAGGGAGTGACATATATAGGGAAGGAACCAAAGGGAGTGACATATATAGGGAAGGAACCAAAGGGAGTGACATATATAGGGAAGGAACCAAAGGGAGTGACATATATAGGGAAGGAACCAAAGGGAGTGACATATATAGGGAAGGAACCAAAGGGAGTGACATAATATATAGGGAAGGAACCAAGGGGAGTGACATATATAGGGAAGGAACCACAGGGAGTGACATATATAGAGAAGGAACCAAAGGGAGTGACATATATAGGGAAGGAACCAAAGGGGAGTGACATATATAGGGAAGGAACTCAAGGGAGTGACATATATAGGGAAGGAACCAAAGGGAGTGACATATATAGGGAAGGAACCAAAGGAAGTGACCTATATAGGGAAGGAACCAAAGGGAGTGACATATAAAGGGAAGGAACCAAAGGGAGTGACATATATAGTGAAGGAACCAAAGGGAGGGATATATATATATAGGGAAGGAACCAAAGGGAGTGACATATATAGGGAAGGAACCAAGGAGGAACCAAAGGGAGTGACATATATAGGGAAGGAACCAAAGAGAGTGACATATATAGGGAAGGAACCAAAGGGAGTGACATATATAGGGAAGGAACCAAGGGGAGTGACGTATATAGGGAAGGAACCAAAGGGGGTGACATATATAGGGAAGGAACCAAAGGGAGTGACATAAATAGGGAAGGAACCAAAGGGAGTGACATATATAGGGAAGGAACCAAAGGGGGTGACATATATAGGGAAGGAACCAAAGGGACTGGCATATATAGGGCAGGAACCAAAAGGCGTGAAATATATAGGGAAGGAGCCAAAGGGAGTGACATATATAGGGAAGGAACCAAAGCGAGAGAAATATATAGGGAAGGAACCAAAGGGAGTGACCTATATAGGGAAGGAACCAAAGGGAGAGACATATATAGGGAAGGAACCAAAGGGAGTGAAATATATAGTGAAGGAACCAAAGGGAGTGACATATATAGGGAAGGAACCAAAGGGAGAGACATATATAGGGAAGGAACCAAAGGGAGAGACATATATAGGGAAGGAACCAAAGGGGATGACATATATAGGGAAGGAACCAAAGGGAGTGACATATATAGGGAAGGAACCAAAGGGAGTGAATAGGGAAGGAACCAAAGGGAGTGACATATATAGGGAAGGAACCAAAGGGAGTGAAATATATAGGGAAGGAACCAAAGGGAGAGACATATATAGGGAAGGAACCAAAGGGAGTGACCTATATAGGGAAGCAACCAAAGGGAGTGAATAGGGAAGGAACCAAAGGGAGTGACATATATAGGGAAGGAACCAAAGAGAGTGAAATATATAGGGAAGGAACCAAAGGGAGAGACATATATAGGGAAGGAATCAAAGGGAGTGACATATATAGGGAAGGAACCAAAGTGAGTGACACATACAGGGAAGGAACCAAAGGGGGTGACATATATAGGGAAGGAACCAAAGGAAGTGACATATATAGGGAAGGAACCAAAGGGAGTGACATATATAGGGAAGGAAAAAAGGGGAGTGACATATATAGGGAAGGAACCAAAGGGAGTGAATAGGGCAGGAACCAAAGGGAGTGACCTATATAGGGAAGGAACCAAAGGGAGTGACATATATAGGGAAGGAACCAAAGGGAGGGACATATATAGTGAAGGAACCAAAGGGAGGGACATATATAGGGAAGGAACCAAAGGGAGTGACATATATAGGGAAGGAACCAAAGGGAGTGACACTCACTCCCTTTGGTTCCTTCCCTATGGTCCCGTGTGGCTCAGTTGGTAGAGCATGGCGCTTGCAACGCCAGAGTTGTTCAATTCCCACGGGGGGACCAGGGTTCAATTCCCACGGGGGGACCAGGATGAATATGTATGAACTTTCCAATTTGTAAGTCGCTCTGGATGAGAGCGTCTGCTAAATGACTTAAATGTAAATGTAATATATAGGGAAGGAACCAAAGGGAGTGACATATATAGGGAAGGAACCAAAGGGAGTGACATATATAGGGAAGTAACCAAAGGGAGTGACATATATAGGGAAGGAACCAAAGGGAGTGACATATATAGGGAAGTAACCAAAGGGAGTGACATATATAGGGAAGGAACCAAAAGGAGTGAAATATATAGGGAAGTAACCAAAGGGAGTGACAAATATAGGGAAGGAACAAAAGGGAGAGACATATATAGGGAAGGAACCAAAGGGAGTGATATATATAGGGAAGGAACCAAAGGGAGTGACATATATAGGGAAGGAACCAAAGGGAGTGAACTATATAGGGAAGGAACCAAAGGGAGTGACCTATATAGGGAAGGAACCAAAGGGAGTGACCTATATAGGGAAGGAACCAAAGGGAGTGAAATATATAGGGAAGGAACCAAAGGGAGTGAACTATATAGGGAAGGAACCAAAGGGAGTGACCTATATAGGGAAGGAACCAAAGGGAGTGAAATATATAGGGAAGGAACCAAAGGGAGTGACATATAAAGGGAAGGAACCAAAGGGAGTGACATATATAGGGAAGGAACCAAAGGGAGTGACATATATAGGGAAGCAACCAAAGGGAGTGACATATATAGGAAAGGAACCAAAGGGAGTGACATATATAGGGAAGGAACCAAAGGGAGTGACATATATAGGGAAGGAACCAAAGGGAGTGACCTATATAGGGAAGGAACTAAAGGGAGTGACATATAAAGGGAAGGAACCAAAGGGAGTGACATATATAGTGAAGGAACCAAAGGGAGTGATATATATAGGGAAGGAACCAAAGGGAGTGACATATATAGGGAAGGAACCAAAGGGAGTGAATAGGGCAGGAACCAAAGGGAGTGACCTATATAGGGAAGGAACCAAAGGGAGTGACCTATATAGGGAAGGAACCAAAGGGAGTGACATATATAGGGAAGGAACCAAAGGGGATGACATATATAGGGAAGGAACCAAAGGGAGTGACATATATAGGGAAGGAACCAAAGGGAGTGAATAGGGAAGGAACCAAAGGGAGTGACATATATAGGGAAGGAACCAAAGGGAGTGAAATATATAGGGAAGGAACCAAAGGGAGAGACATATATAGGGAAGGAACCAAAGGGAGTGACCTATATAGGGAAGCAACCAAAGGGAGTGAATAGGGAAGGAACCAAAGGGAGTGACATATATAGGGAAGGAACCAAAGAGAGTGAAATATATAGGGAAGGAACCAAAGGGAGTGACATATATAGGGAAGGAACCAAAGGGAGTGACATATATAGGGAAGTAACCAAAGGGAGTGACATATATAGGGAAGGAACCAAAGGGAGTGACATATATAGGGAAGTAACCAAAGGGAGTGACATATATAGGGAAGGAACCAAAAGGAGTGAAATATATAGGGAAGTAACCAAAGGGAGTGACAAATATAGGGAAGGAACAAAAGGGAGAGACATATATAGGGAAGGAACCAAAGGGAGTGATATATATAGGGAAGGAACCAAAGGGAGTGACATATATAGGGAAGGAACCAAAGGGAGTGAACTATATAGGGAAGGAACCAAAGGGAGTGACCTATATAGGGAAGGAACCAAAGGGAGTGACCTATATAGGGAAGGAACCAAAGGGAGTGAAATATATAGGGAAGGAACCAAAGGGAGTGAACTATATAGGGAAGGAACCAAAGGGAGTGACCTATATAGGGAAGGAACCAAAGGGAGTGAAATATATAGGGAAGGAACCAAAGGGAGTGACATATAAAGGGAAGGAACCAAAGGGAGTGACATATATAGGGAAGGAACCAAAGGGAGTGACATATATAGGGAAGCAACCAAAGGGAGTGACATATATAGGAAAGGAACCAAAGGGAGTGACATATATAGGGAAGGAACCAAAGGGAGTGACATATATAGGGAAGGAACCAAAGGGAGTGACCTATATAGGGAAGGAACTAAAGGGAGTGACATATAAAGGGAAGGAACCAAAGGGAGTGACATATATAGTGAAGGAACCAAAGGGAGTGATATATATAGGGAAGGAACCAAAGGGAGTGACATATATAGGGAAGGAACCAAAGGGAGTGAATAGGGCAGGAACCAAAGGGAGTGACCTATATAGGGAAGGAACCAAAGGGAGTGACCTATATAGGGAAGGAACCAAAGGGAGTGACATATATAGGGAAGGAACCAAAGGGGATGACATATATAGGGAAGGAACCAAAGGGAGTGACATATATAGGGAAGGAACCAAAGGGAGTGAATAGGGAAGGAACCAAAGGGAGTGACATATATAGGGAAGGAACCAAAGGGAGTGAAATATATAGGGAAGGAACCAAAGGGAGAGACATATATAGGGAAGGAACCAAAGGGAGTGACCTATATAGGGAAGCAACCAAAGGGAGTGAATAGGGAAGGAACCAAAGGGAGTGACATATATAGGGAAGGAACCAAAGAGAGTGAAATATATAGGGAAGGAACCAAAGGGAGAGACATATATAGGGAAGGAACCAAAGGGAGTGACATATATAGGGAAGGAACCAAAGTGAGTGACACATACAGGGAAGGAACCAAAGGGGGTGACATATATAGGGAAGGAACCAAAGGGAGTGACATATATAGGGAAGGAACCAAAGGGAGTGACATATATAGGGAAGGAAAAAAGGGGAGTGACATATATAGGGAAGGAACCAAAGGGAGTGACATATATAGGGAAGGAACCAAAGGGAGTGAATAGGGCAGGAACCAAAGGGAGTGACCTATATAGGGAAGGAACCAAAGGGAGTGACATATATAGGGAAGGAACCAAAGGGAGGGACATATATAGTGAAGGAACCAAAGGGAGGGACATATATAGGGAAGGAACCAAAGGGAGTGACATATATAGGGAAGGAACCAAAGGGAGTGACATATATAGGGAAGGAACCAAAGGGAGTGACATATATAGGGAAGGAACAAAAGGGAGTGACATATATAGGGAAGTAACCAAAGGGAGTGACATATATAGGGAAGGAACCAAAAGGAGTGAAATATATAGGGAAGTAACCAAAGGGAGTGACAAATATAGGGAAGGAACAAAAGGGAGAGACATATATAGGGAAGGAACCAAAGGGAGTGACCTATATAGGGAAGGAACCAAAGGGAGTGACATATAAAGGGAAGGAACCAAAGGGAGTGACATATATAGTGAAGGAACCAAAGGGAGTGATATATATAGGGAAGGAACCAAAGGGAGTGACATATATAGGGAAGGAACCAAAGGGAGTGAATAGGGCAGGAACCAAAGGGAGTGAACTATATAGGGAAGGAACCAAAGGGAGTGACCTATATAGGGAAGGAACCAAAGGGAGTGACCTATATAGGGAAGGAACCAAAGGGAGTGAAATATATAGGGAAGGAACCAAAGGGAGTGAACTATATAGGGAAGGAACCAAAGGGAGTGACCTATATAGGGAAGGAACCAAAGGGAGTGAAATATATAGGGAAGGAACCAAAGGGAGTGACATATAAAGGGAAGGAACCAAAGGGAGTGACATATATAGGGAAGGAACCAAAGGGAGTGACATATATAGGGAAGCAACCAAAGGGAGTGACATATATAGGAAAGGAACCAAAGGGAGTGACATATATAGGGAAGGAACCAAAGGGAGTGACCTATATAGGGAAGGAACCAAAGGGAGTGACATATAAAGGGAAGGAACCAAAGGGAGTGACATATTTAGTGAAGGAACCAAAGGGAGTGATATATATAGGGAAGGAACCAAAGGGAGTGACATATATAGGGAAGGAACCAAAGGGAGTGAATAGGGCAGGAACCAAAGGGAGTGACCTATATAGGGAAGGAACCAAAGGGAGTGACCTATATAGGGAAGGAACCAAAGGGAGTGACCTATATAGGGAAGGAACCAAAGGGAGTGAAATATATAGGGAAGGAACCAAAGGGAGTGACATATAAAGGGAAGGAACCAAAGGGAGTGACATATATAGGGAAGTAACCAAAGGGAGTGACATATATAGGGAAGCAACCAAAGGGAGTGACATATATAGGGAAGGAACCAAAGGGAGTGACATATATAGGGAAGGAACCAAAGGGAGTGACATATATAGGGAAGGAACCTAAGGGAGTGACATATATAGGGAAGGAACCTAAGGGAGTGACATATATAGGGAAGGAACCAAAGGGAGTGACATATATAGGGAAGGAACCAAAGGGAGTGACATATATAGGGAAGGAACCAAAGGGAGGGACATATATGGTGAAGGAACCAAATGGAGTGACATATATAGGGAAGGAACCAAGGGGAGTGACATATATAGGGAAGGAACCAAATGGAGTGACATATATAGGGAAGGAACCAAGGGGAGTGACATATATAGGGAAGGTAGTCAAGCAGGTGATTGAAGTCCACGTGAGTCCGATGAGGCGCTGGTGTGCGTAACGATGGTGACAGGTGAGCGTCATAATGAGCAGCCTGGTGACATAGAGGCCGGAGAGGGAGCACACAGGACAGTAATGAACTACTGTAAATGTAACCGGCTGGCGCTGCGGGAGCCTAGTGACCCTAGAGAGGGAGTATACGTGACAGTATCCCCCCATCTGACGCGCTGCTCCAGCCGCAGGACACCGACCTTTCAGGGGACGATCCAGAAGCGACCGGTCACCACTGCTGAGACGTGGGAACCCGACGTACCGGCTGGGGCTGCGGGAGCCTAGTGACCCTAGAGAGGGAGTATACGTGACAGTATCCCCCCATCTGACGCGCTGCTCCAGCCGCAGGACACCGACCTTTCAGGGGACGATCCAGAAGCGACCGGTCACCACTGCTGAGACGTGGGAACCCGACGTACCGGCTGGGGCTGCGGGAGCCTAGTGACCCTAGAGAGGGAGTATACGTGACAGTCAGAGAGTCTGACATTTAACCGCTTCTTCATGAGTCTTCGTGAGAACCAAGAGGAAGCTTGGTCCTTCACGACTGGTGGGTTTAAAGGCCTTGATTCTAGGCCGTAGAAAATCCTCCATCCATCTCAAGAGGATCAGAACAGAATAGATCAACAGTGATTCCACATTACTGGTTTGAATCCTATAATAAGGACAGGCTGTGTAACACACCTTATATATCTACCTATATGATGTGGATCACTGTCAGGTCATCTGATATAACTAGAGGACTCCATGGCTGTATTAACACTTTAAACAGGTCGTTTGTAAATGTGTAGAATGTGTTTGTTCTGGGTCCACACTGGTAAGTTGACTTACGTAAATTAGACTGTCACAGAGGATTTTCTTCTGAATAACTGGCTGGGGGTAGGTCATCATTGTAAATAAGAATTTGTTCTTTAACTGACTTGCCTAGTTAAACAAAGGTTAAATAAATAACACTTTCCATTCGGCTTCAGGTAACTTTGATGTAAGGTCTGATCACACCTGTAGTGACTACCTCTATCTGTTAGTTTCAGGTAACTTTGATGTAAGGTCTGATCACACCTGTAGTGACTCCTATCCTGTCACGCACATTGTTGTAGAAAATGATGTCATGGCTTTAGAAGCTTCTGATAGGCTAATTGACATCATTTGAGTCAATTGGAGGTGTACCTGTGGATGTATTTCAAGGCCTACCTTCAAACTCAGTGCCTCTTTGCTTAACATCATGGGAAAATCAAAAGAAATCAGCCAAGACCTCAGAAAGAAAATTGCAGACCTCCACAAGTCTGGTTCATCTTTGGGAGCAATTTCCAAACGCCTGACGGTACCACGTTCATCTGTACAAACAATAGTACGCAAGTATAAACACCATGGGACCACGCAGCCGTCATACCGCTCAGGAAGGAGACGCGTTCTGTCACAACAGCAAAGGACACTGTGAAGATGCTGGAGGAAACAGGTACACAAGTATCTATATCCACAGTAAAACGAGTCCTATATCGACATAACCTGAAAGGCCGCTCAGCAAGGAAGAAGCCACTGCGGTTTGCAACTGCACATGGGGACAAAGATCGTACTTTTTGGAAAAATGTCCTCTGGTCTGATGAAACAAAAATAGAATTGTTTGGCATTAATGACCATCGTTATGCTCTGAGGAAAAAGGGGAAGGCTTGCAAAACGAAGAACACCATCCCAACCGTGAAGCACGGGGGTGGCAGCATCATGTTGTGGGGTTGCTTTGCTGCAGGAGGGACTGGTGCACTTCACAAAATAGATGGCATCATGAGGATGGAAAATTATGTGGATATATTGAAGCAACATCTCAAGACGTCAGTCAGGAAGTTAAAGCTTGGTCGCAAATGGGTCTTCCAAATGGACAATGACCCCAAGCATACTTCCAAAGTTGTGGCAACATGACTTAAGGACAACAAAGTCAAGGTATTGGATTGGCCATCACAAAGCCCTGACCTCAATCCTATAGAAAATTTGTGGGCAGAACTGAAAAAGCATGTGCGAGCAAGGAGGCCTACAAACCTGACTCAGTTACACCAGCTCTGTCAGGAGGAATGGGCCAAAATTCACCGAACTTATTGTGGGAAGCTTGTTGGAGGCTACCTGAAACGTTTGACCCAAGTTAAGCAATTTAATTGATCATAGTCCAGACTCGGTATATATATGGCTTAATTGATACTTTTTGCACACATTTGCATGGATGGATTGTGATATTCTGTTGTTTCGACAGGTTATTAACATTTACGCTGGCTAGTTAGCATGCTAGCTCCGTTCAGTTAGCCACTTAACTAACCTTTCTTACTGATATGTGCGTATGTTAGCATCCTGTCCATGCCAGTTAATCGTATTGCGTGTAACTAGCCAAGTCATTTCTGTTACATGGCTATGTTGCATTCAGCCACTAACTACTACCCTGCTGTAAAGTAATTAAGCCACTAGCCTCGAACCTGGTGTATGTGGTGTTGTATTGTAACTCTTTACTTTAAGGATCGGGGTCCCGTTAGACATGAGTCTTTCTGTACAGATGTAAATTTTACATTATTAATAGGAAAGAAATCCATACAATTAGCTTCAGTTAGTGGAGATGGAGGAGCCTGAAACGAAAATGTATTCTTAAAGTACTTTACTTCCTCTTTTCAAAATATGGTTTGGTGAATCATGGGTCACTCCATCGTTCTTGTTGGTAGCATTTGTATGTTGAAGATTAAAAAAATATGTTGGTGCATTTTTCCCCATATTCCATCCAGTTTGCTTTATTTTTATAACATATTACACTGGACCTTTCTGGTATTAAGTACCTTCATCTCTTAGCGGGACCACTTTCAGTGAAACTGGAGGGCGCGTAATTCAAATAAATAATCATAAATATTATTGGTTTTAAACATTTAGGTACATATAAGTGCCTTATATCGGCTGAAAGCTTAAATTCTAGTTAATCTAACTGCACTGTCCGATTTAAAGTAGCTATTACAGCGAAAACATGCCATGCGATTGTTTGAGGACGGCGCCCCACATCAACATATTTTTCCACAGGTTTCATACATTCACATATAAAGGTTAAATATTCACTTACTTTTTGAAAATCTTCCTCTGATTTGTCATCCAAAGGGTCCCAGCTATAACATGTAGTGTCGTTTTGTTAGATAAAATCCTTCTTTACATCCCAAAAAGTTGGCGCCATCGATTTGAGTAATCCACTCGTTCAACATGCAGAGAAAGGAATCCAAAAATATATCCCTAAACTTTGTTTCAACAAGTCAAAATAGGTTTCTATTTACTCCCCAGATACCCTAAAATGTAATCAAACTTTAATATTTATTTCTGAAAGAAGTATGTTCAATTGGAAACCGATTTTAGCAGGTGCGTACTGTCTTCATGGCGCATGAAAACACGGATTTCTAAGACTGTGTCCTTCTACTAAAACTGTTCATTCTTATTCGTTTTTGAAGTAACAATCCTGAAACGTTCAACATAGACTACTGACACCCTGTGGAAGCCATAGGAATTGCATCCATGGAGCTAATTTTCAATATGACCTTTCTCTTGCATTTCTAAGAGGATGGTCTCAACAAGAACAAAAAATCCAGGTTGGTTTTTCTTTGGATTTTCTCCTACCATATCTATTGTGTTATATTCTACTACATTATTTTAACATTTCCACAAACTTCAAAGTGTTTTCTTTCCAATGGTACAAATTATATGCATATCCTGGCTTCAGGGCCGGAGCTACAGGCAGTTTACTTTGGGCACTCAGGCAGGAAATTGAGAAAAAAGGGACCTAGCCCTAAGAAGTTTTATAACTACCCCTTTCGTTATTGCGGCCATAGTTTTTATTTTCAACCATAATAATATCCTGTCACCACCACCGCAACTGCCCCTCTGACTGCTCTCCTCTGACTGTCCTCCTCCCTCTCCTGACTACTCTCCTCCCTCTCCTAACTGCCCTCTGACAGCCCACCTCCCTCCTCCCCTCCCCTCTGACTACTCTCCTCCCTCCTGTGACTACCCTCTGCCTCCCTCCTCCCTCCCTCCGGCTCTGCCTCCCTCCTCCCTCCCTCCGGCTCTGCCTCCCTCCTCCCGCTTCCATATGGTGAAGTAGAGCTCCTCTCCTTTCAGTCTGTTGAAACAATAACACCTAGCTGTGGTCCTTGGGGTCTTGGAGTTCATCTCCTCTCCTCTCCTCTCCTCTCCTCTCCTCTCCTCTCCTCTCCTCTCCATGACACAACAACACTACCAGTGCTCCCATAGGGTTCCTTGTCTAAGCCAGTAGCCGTCAGCACAACCGCTGTCCTGGCTAACTAACTAGACACCTACCCTCCCGTCTCTTCTGCCCCCCTCTCCTCCTCTCTTACCTCCCCTCATCTGCTCCTCCCTTTCCCTCTCCTCCTCTCCTCCTCTCTCACCTCTCCTCCTACCCTCCCCTCTCTCCTGCCCTCCTCTCCTCCTCTCTCAACTCCCCTCATCTCCTCCTCCCCCCCCCCTCCTCCTCTCTCACCTCCCCTCATCTCCTCCCCTCTTTCCTGCCCTCCTCCTCCTCTCTCCTCACCTCCTCCTCCTCCCCTTCTCTACTCTCCTCCTCCACTCTCCTCTTCCCCTCTCTCCTCCACTCCTCGCCTCCCCCATCTTCCCTCCCCTCCTCTCCTCCCCTCTCTCCCCCCCTCCTCTCCTCTCTCCAGGCACCAGGGCTGCAGGACTTGAAGAAACCACACCAGTGACATCTTTACAGCAGGGGCAGCAGGAGGCACAGCAGGAGGCACAACAGAGGACACACTCCTCATTAGTCACGAGCCACACTGCCCCAGGGTGTACTTCCCTAGCCACGTCCCCTCCAGCCTTATGGGCCCTCGTCTAAAGTAGTGCACTACATAGGGAATAGGGTGCCATAGGGTCCTCGTCTAAAGTAGTGCACTACATAGGGAATAGGGTGCCATAGGGTCCTGGTCTAAAGTAGTGCACTACATAGGGAATAAGGTGCCATAGGGCTCTGGTTTAAGTAGTGCACTACATAGGGAATAGGGTGCCATAGGGCCCTGGTCTAAAGTAGTGCACTACATAAGGAATAGGGTGCCACAGGGCCCTGGTCTAAAGTAGTGCACTACATAGGGAATAGGGTGCCATAGGGCCCTGGTCTAAAGTAGTGCACTACATAAGGAATAGGGTGCCACAGGGCCCTGATCTAAAGTAGTGCACTACATAGGGAATAGGGTGCCATAGGGCCCTGGTCTAAAGTAGTGCACCACATAGGGAATAGGGTTCCATAGGGCCCTGGTCTAAAGACAAAATAGACCAGAGCCAAAATAGACTGAGACCAAAACCAAAAATAGAACACAAAAACAGTTCTGTCTGGTACAGACACAAAACAGAAAACAACTACCCACAAAACACAGGTGGGAACAGGCTACCTAAGTATGGTTCTCAATCAGAGACAACGATAGACAGCTGCCTCTGATTGAGAACCACACCCGACTAAACAACAAAGAAATACAAAACATAGAATGCCCACCCAAATCACACCCTGACCAAACCAAAATAGAGACATAAAAACGGTCTCTACGGTCAGGGCGTGACAAACCGCTGCCTGCTGCACGAGTATATTTAAATTGAACCACAACGTGTTGTATTATTTGTTCTGTCTTTTCTGGTGGATTAAACTGAAATTGTAACCAACTTTCTACGGCTTGTTTTTAAAAAGAAAGATATTTTGGAGATGATTTCACTGACAAATAACTGAAAGTGAGAGGTTGTAATCTGAATAAAAGGAAAAAGATCATTCTTGAACATGAGAACACGAGACATTTTTACTAATCGTCTAGAGAACCAGTGAGGATTTATCTATACCTTTTGTATGACTGAAGCCTTTAATGGTAGGTCTAATGCTTTAATATTGTCACGACTCCGACCGAAGGTGACTCCCCTTCCCGTTCGGGTGGCGCTCTGCGGTCGTCGTCGCTGGCCTACTAGCTGCCACTGACTCTTTTTCCTCCCCCTCCTTATGTGTTTATTTGTTACACCTGTGTGGAGGTGATTATCATTAGTTGGGCTTTATTAGTTAGCCAGCCCGTACGTTTCTTTGTGCGGGATTGTTCAGTTGTAGTTTTGGATTCGGGAGTAGATGAATGTGTTGTTTGTTTCGTTCATCGATTGTCTTTTGGACTGGGTTTTTGTCCTCCGTGTATTGGGACATTTGTTTGGTACACCCAGTGTTTCCGTGTGGACATTGTTTTGCCGGTTGTGCATTAAAAGGCACTATATTGAACTCTCTGCTGTTCCTGCGCCTGACTTCACACCCCCCGACACCCAGAGCGTTACAAATATTAAATAATTTCTGCCCTACGAATTCATATTTATTATATAAATAAGCCCTTTTAATTTTGTCTTGGAATATTTTTTGCTCATATAATTTAAAACATAGGTCGCTAGGTATAGGCAAGACCATAATCAAATAGGTAAATTGGGATATGACTAAAGAGTTAATCAGGGTAAACTGGGATATGACTAAAGAGTTAATCAGGGTAAACTGGGATATGACTAAAGAGTTAATCAGGGTAAACTGGGATATGACTAAAGAGTTAATCAGGGTAAACTGGGATATGACTAAAGAGTTAATCAGGGTGAACTGGGATATGACTAAAGAGTTAATCAGGGTCAACTGGGATATGACTAAAAAGTTAATCAGGGTCAACTGGGATATGACTAGAGAGTTAATCAGGGTAAACTGGGATATGACTAGAGAGTTAATCAGGGTAACCTGGGATATGACTAAAGAGTTAATCAGGGTAAACTGGGATATGACTAAAGAGTTAATCAGGGTGAACTGGGATATGACTAAAGCGTTAATCAGGGTAAACTGGGATATGACTAAAGAGTTAATCAGGGTAAACTGGGATATGACTAAAGAGTTAATCAGGGTAAACTGGGATATGACTAAAGAGTTAATCAGGGTAAACTGGGATATGACTAGAGAGTTAATCAGGGTAAACTGGGATATGACTAAATAGTTAATCAGGGTCAACTGGGATATGACTAAAGAGTTAATCAGGGTCAACTGGGATATGACTAAAGAGTTAGTGAGGGTGATTTTCTTTTCTCCAAATAGACAGGTATTTTCCTTTCCCGTGGTAGCATAAAATCTATTGTTGTGGAACATACAATGTATTGTAGTTACTATTTTACACATCAGGTATACATACTATACATAACTTGAAACCATTGTATTAGATATTCTCCAAAATTTTAATATTCCAGACATTTATTTATAACTTCCTGTTCCATACTTTATCAAAAGCCTTTTCATAATCAGCTATGAATAGCAGAATAGCAGAATAGTTTCCCCGATATGTCATAGTGTTCTATTGTTTCCAGTACTTGTCTTATATTATCTCCAACGTATCGTCAATGTAAAAAACCTCTGATTAGGATGAAAAATATCTGAAAATACCTTTTAAATTCTATGTGCTATGCATTTTTTCTTTTTTAAATGGACTGGGTCTTTGTATTTACCACTTGGGTCCTGTTTCAGTAATAATGAAATCAGACCTTCTTGTTAAGTATCTGCTGATCTACCATTTACATAGGATGTACATCTCACTAGGTCAGGATATTACACCTCCATGTATATCTCACTAGGTCAGGATATTAAACCTCCATGTATATCTTACTAGGTCAGGATATTAAACCTCCACCATGTATATCTCACTAGGTCAGTATATTAAACCTCCACCATGTATATCTCACTAGGTCAGGATATTAAACCTCCATGTATATCTCACTAGGTCAGGATATTAAACCTCCACCATGTATATCTCACTAGGTCAGGATATTAAACCTCCACCATGTATATCTCACGAGGTCAGGATATTAAACCTCCACCATGTATATCTCACTAGGTCAGGCTATTAAACCTCCACCATGTATATCTCACTAGGTCAGGATATTAAACCTCCACCATGTATATCTCACTAGTTCAGGATATTAAACCTCCTCCATGTATATCTCACAAGGTCAGGATATTAAACCTCCTCCATGTATATCTCACTAGGTCAGGCTATTAAACCTCCTCCATGTATATCTCACTAGGTCAGGATATTAAACCTCCATGTATATCTCACTAGGTCAGGATATTAGACCTCCACCATGTATATCTCACTAGGTCAGGATATTAAACCTCCTCCATGTATATCTCACTAGGTCAGGATATTAAACCTCCACCATGTATATCTCACTAGGTCAGGATATTAAACCTCCACCATGTATATCTCACTAGGTCAGGATATTAAACCTCCATGTATGTCTCACTAGGTCAGGATATTAAACCTCCACCATGTATATCTCACTAGGTCAGGATTATAAACCTCCTCCATGTATATCTCACTAGGTCAGGATAATAAACCTCCACCATGTATATATCACTAGGTCAGGATATTAAGCCTTTACCATGTATATCTCACTAGGTCAGGCTATTAAACCTCCACCATGTATATCTCACTAGGTCAGGATATTAATCCTCCCCCATTAATATCTCACTAGGTCAGGTTATTAAACCTCCATGTATATCTCACTAGGTCAGGATATTAAACCTCCTCCATGTATATCTCACTAGGTCAGGCTATTAAACCTCCACCATGTATATATCACTAGGTCAGGATATTAATCCTCCCCCATTAATATCTCACTAGGTCAGGTTATTAAACCTCCATGTATATCTCACTAGGTCAGGATATTAAACCTCCTCCATGTATATCTCACTAGGTCAGGATATTAAACCTCCACCATGTATATATCACTAGGTCAGGCTATTAATCCTCCCCCATATATCTCACGAGATCAGGATATTAAACCTCCACCGTGTATATCTCACTAGGTCAGGATATTAAACCTCCACCATGTATATCTCACTAGGTCAGGATATTAAACCTCCACCATGTATATCTCACGAGGTCAGGATATTAAACTTTCACCATGTATATCTCAATAGGTCAGGATATTAGACCTCCTCCATGTATATCTCACTAGGTCAGGATATTAAACCTCCTCCATGTATATCTCACTAGGTCAGGATATTAAACCTCCACCATGTATATCTCACTAGGTCAGGATATTAACCCTCCACCATGTATATCTCACTAGGTCAGGATATTAAACCTCCATGTATATCTCACTAGTTCAGGATATTAAACCTCCTCCATGTATATCTCACTAGGTCAGGATATTAAACCTCCACCATGTATATCTCACTAGGTCAGGATTATAAACCTCCTCCATGTATATCTCACTAGGTCAGGATAATAAACCTCCACCATGTATATATCACTAGGTCAGGATATTAAACCTCCATGTATATCTCACTAGGTCAGGATATTAAGCCTTTACCATGTATATCTCACTAGGTCAGGCTATTAAACCTCCACCATGCATATCTCACTAGGTCAGGATATTAATCCTCCCCCATTAATATCTCACTAGGTCAGGTTATTAAACCTCCATGTATATCTCACTAGGTCAGGATATTAAACCTCCTCCATGTATATCTCACTAGGTCAGGCTATTAAACATCCACCATGTATATATCATTAGGTCAGGATATTAATCCTCCCCCATTAATATCTCTCTGTCACGATCGTGTGGCGGATTAACGGACCAAAATGCAGCAGTTGGAAAATATGCCATCTTCTTTTATTATAACACGAAGATGAACACGACACAAAAACACTTTAACAAAACAACAAAACGACCGTGAAGCTACAAACGTTGTGCACATACATACAGGCTACAAACGTTCTACATAGACAATTACCCACAACCAATGAGAGCCTATGGCTACCCTAAATAAGGCTCCCAATCAGAGACAACCGAAATCAGCTGTCTCTAATTGGGAACTCATTCAGGCAACCATAGACTCTCCTAGATAACTAACCACCATAGACAATGCTAAACATCTACACTCAACACAAAACCATATACTACACCCATTAACCCCTTTACCAAATAAACACCCAAAACAACAAAACATAAACATTCCCCATGTCACACCCTGACCTAACTAAAATAATAAAGAAAACCAATAATACTAAGGCCAGGGCGTGACATAACCCCCCCCCTTAAGGTGCGAACTCCGGGCGCACCATACACAGTCTAGGGGAGGGTCTGGGTGGGCTTCCATCCACGGTGGCGGCTCCGGCTCTGGTCGCGGTCCCCACGTCACCACAGTACCTAAACACCTCCTAGGCTTCCTCCAAACGACCCCCCTCCACCTTAACCCCATTGCATTCAGGGGCAGTTCCGGACTAAGGGGCAGTACCAGGGTAAGAGGCAGTACCAGGGTCAGGGGCAGTACTAGGGTCAGGGACAGTACCAGGGTCAGGGGCAGTACCAGGGTAAGGGGCAGCACCAGGGTAAGGGGCAGCACCGGACTGAGGAATGGCAGCTCCGGACTGAGGGACTGCAGCTCCGGACTGAGGGACTGCAGCTCCGGACTGAGGGACGGCCCATGGCTGGCTGACAGATCTGGCTGCTCATGGCTGGCTAACGGATCTGGCTGCTCATGGCTGGCTAACTGATCTGGCTGCTCATGGCTGGCTGACTGATCTGGCTGCTCATGGCTGGCTGACGGATCTGGCTGCTCATGGCTAGCTGACGGATCTGGCTGCTCATGGCTAGCTGACGGATCTGGCTGCTCATGGCTAGCTGACGGATCTGGCTGCTCATGGCTAGCTGACGGATCTGGCTGCTCATGGCTAGCTGACGGATCTGGCTGCTCATGGCTAGCTGACGGATCTGGCTGCTCATGGCTAGCTGACGGATCTGGCTGCTCATGGCTAGCTGACGGATCTGGCTGCTCATGGCTAACTGACGGATCTGGCTGCTCATGGCTAGCTGACGGATCTGGCTGCTCATGGCTAGCTGACGGATCTGGCTGCTCATGGCTGGCTGACGGATCTGGCTGCTCCTGTCTGGTTGGCGGCTCTGGCAGATCCTGTCTGGTTGGCGGCTCTGGCAGATCCTGTCTGGTTGGCGGCTCTGGCAGATCCTGTCTGGTTGGCGGCTCTGGCAGATCCTGTCTGACGGACGGCTCTGGCAGATCCTGTCTGACGGACGGCTCTAGCGGCTCCTGTCTGGCTGGCGGCTCTAGCGGCTCTAGCGGCTCCTGTCTGGCGGACGGCTCAGTGGGCTCATGGCAGACGGGAGGCTTTGCAGGCTCATGGCAGACGGGCGGCTTTGCAGGCTCATTGCAGACGGATGACTCAGATGGCGCTGGGGAGACGGATGGCTCAGATGGCGCTGGGGAGACGGATGGCTCAGATGGCGCTGGGGAGACGGGCAGTTCAGTCATTGCAGTGCAGACGGCAGACTCCTGCCGGCTGAGGCGCACTGTAGGCCTGGTGCGTGGTGCCGGGACTGGTGGCACCGGGCTGGGGACACGCATCTCAGGGCTAGTGCGGGGAGCAGCAACAGGACGCACAGGACTCTGGGGACACACAGGAGGCTTGGTGCGTGGTTTAGACACTGGTGGTAAAGGGCTGGAGACACGCACCATATAGCTAGTGCGCGGAGGAGGCACTGGTGGTACTGGATTGGGGCGGGGAGGTGGCGCCGGAAATACCGGACCGTGCAGGCGTACTGGCTCCCTTGAACGCCGAGCCTGCCCAACCTTACCTGGTTCTATGCTCCCCGTCGCCTGACCAGTGCGGGGAGGTGGAATAACCCGCACCGGCCTATGTAGGCGAACCGGGGACACCATGCGTAAGGCTGGTGCCATGTACGCCGGCCCGAGGAGACGCACTGGTGACCAGATACGTTGGGCCGGCTTCATGACATATGGCTCAACGCTCAGTCTAGCCCGGCCGATACGTGGAGCTGCAATGTACCGAACCGGGCTATGCACGCGTACAGGAGACACCGTGCGCTCTACTGCGTAACACGGTGTCTGCCCGTACTCTCGCTCTCCACGGTAAGTACAGGAAGTAGGCGCAGGTTTCCTACCTGACTTCGCCACACTCCCTTTAAGGCCCCCCCCAAGAAATTTTTGGGTTGTACTCACGGGTCTCCAGCCTTGTCTCCGTGCTGCCTCCTCATATCGCCTCCTCTCGGCTTTCGCTGCCTCCAGCTCTTCACGAGGGAGGCGATATTCTCCAGGTTGATCCCACGGCCCCTTACCATCCAGTATCTCCTCCCAACTCCAGAGATCCTGTGTAGGTAGGTCCTGTTGCCGCCTTCCATGCCGCTTGGTCCTAGGGTGAGTAATTCTGTCACGATCGTGTGGCGGATTAACGGACCAAAATGCAGCAGTTGGAAAATATGCCATCTTCTTTTATTATAACACGAAGATGAACACGACACAAAAACACTTTAACAAAACAACAAAACAACCGTGAAGCTACAAACGTTGTGCACATACATACAGGCTACAAACGTTCTACATAGACAATTACCCACAACCAATGAGAGCCTATGGCTACCCTAAATAAGGCTCCCAATCAGAGACAACCGAAATCAGCTGTCTCTAATTGGGAACTCATTCAGGCAACCATAGACTCTCCTAGATAACTAACCACCATAGACAATGCTAAACATCTACACTCAACACAAAACCATATACTACACCCATTAACCCCTTTACCAAATAAACACCCAAAACAACAAAACATAAACATTCCCCATGTCACACCCTGACCTAACTAAAATAATAAAGAAAACCAATAATACTAAGGCCAGGGCGTGACACTCACTAGGTCAGGTTATTAAACCTCCATGTATATCTCACTAGGTCAGGATATTAAACCTCCTCCATGTATATCTCACTAGGTCAGGCTATTAATCCTCCCCCATATATCTCACGAGGTCAGGATATTAAACCTCCACCATTAATATCTCACGAGATCAGGATATTAAACCTCCACCGTGTATATCTCACTAGGTCAGGATATTAAACCTCCACCATGTATATCTCACTAGGTCAGGATATTAAACCTCCACCATGTATATCTCACTAGGTCAGGATATTAAACCTCCACCATGTATATATCACTAGGTCAGGATATTAAACCCCCATGTATATCTCACTAGGTCAGGATATTAAACCTCCACCATGTATATCTCACTAGGTCAGGATATTAAACCTACTCCATGTATATCTCACTAGGTCAGGATATTAAGCCTTCACCATGTATATCTCACTAGGTCAGGCTATTAAACCTCCACCATGTATATCTCACTAGGTCAGGATATTAATCCTCCCCCATTAATATCTCACTAGGTCAGGTTATTAAACCTCCATGTATATCTCACTGGGTCAGGATATTAAACCTCCTCCATGTATATCTCACTAGGTCAGGCTATTAAACCTCCACCATGTATATCTCACTTGGTCAGGATATTAAACCTCCACCATGTATATCTCACTAGGTCAGGCTATTAATCCTCCCCCATATATCTCACGAGGTCAGGATATTAAACCTCCACCATTAATATCTCATGAGATCAGGATATTAAACCTCCACCGTGTATATCTCACTAGGTCAGGATATTAAACCTCCACCATGTATATCTCACTAGGTCAGGATATTAAACCTCCACCATGTATATCTCACGAGGTCAGGATATTAAACCTCCACCATGTATATCTCAATAGGTCAGGATATTAGACCTCCTCCATGTATATCTCACTAGGTCAGGATATTAAACCTCCACCATGTATATCTCACGAGATCAGGATATTAAACCTCCACCGTGTATATCTCAATAGGTCAGGATATTAGACCTCCTCCATGTATATCTCACTAGGTCAGGATATTAAACCTCCACCATGTATATCTCACGAGATCAGGATATTAAACCTCCACCGTGTATATCTCACTAGGTCAGGATATTAAGCCTTCACCATGTATATCTCACTAGGTCAGGCTATTAAACCTCCACCATGTATATCTCACTAGGTCAGGATATTAATCCTCCCCCATTAATATCTCACTAGGTCAGGTTATTAAACCTCCATGTATATCTCACTAGGTCAGGATATTAAACCTCCTCCATGTATATCTCACTAGGTCAGGCTATTAAACCTCCACCATGTATATCTCACTTGGTCAGGATATTAAACCTCCACCATGTATATCTCACTAGGTCAGGATATTAATCCTCCCCCATTAATATCTCACTAGGTCAGGTTATTAAACCTCCATGTATATCTCACTAGGTCATGATATTAAACCTCCTCCATGTATATCTCACTAGGTCAGGCTATTAATCCTCCCCCATATATCTCACGAGGTCAGGTTATTAAACCTCCATGTATATCTCACTAGGTCAGGATATTAAACCTCCTCCATGTATATCTCACTAGGACAGGATATTAAACCTCCATGCATATCTCACTAGGTCAGGATATTAAACCTCCTCCATGTATATCTCACTAGGTCAGGATATTAAACCTCCACCATGTATATCTCACTAGGTCAGGATATTAAACCTCCATGTATATCTCACTAGGTCAGGATATTAAACCTCCACCATGTATATCTCACTAGGTCAGGATATTAAACCTCCATGTATATCTCACTAGGTCAGGATATTAAACCTCCACCATGTATATCTCACTAGGTCAGGATATTAAACCTCCATGTATATCTCACTAGGTCAGGATATTAAACCTACACCATGTATATCTCACTAGGTCAGGATATTAAACCTCCATGTATATCTCACTAGGTCAGGATATTAAACCTCCTCCATGTATATCTCACTAGGTCAGGATATTAAACCTCCTCCATGTTTATCTCACTAGGTCAGGGTATTAAACCTCCTCCATGTATATCTCACTAGGTCAGGATATTAAACCTCCATGTATATCTCACTAGGTCAGGATATTAAACCTCCTCCATGTATATCTCACTAGGTCAGGATATTAAACCTCCTCCATGTATATCTCACTAGGTCAGGATATTAGACCTCCTCCATGTATATCTCACTAGGTCAGGATATTAAACCTCCACCATGTATATATTACGAGGTCAGGATATTAAACCTCCACCACGTATATCTCACTTGGTCAGGATATTAAACCTCCTCCATGTATATCTCACTAGGTCAGGATATTAAACCTCCACCATGTATATCTCACTAGGTCAGGATATTAAACCTCCTCCATGTATATCTCACTAGGTCAGGATATTAAACCTCCCCCATATATATCTCACTAGGTCAGGATATTAAACCTCCACCATGTATATCTCACTAGGTCAGGATATTAAACCTCCCCCATGTATATCTCACTAGGTCAGGATATTAAACCTCCACCATGTATATCTCACTAGGTCAGGATATTAAACCTCCCCCATGTATATCTCACTAGGTCAGGATATTAAACCTCCATGTATATCTCACTAGGTCAGGATATTAAACCTCCATGTATATCTCACTAGGTCAGGATATTAAACCTCCCCCATGTATATCTCACTAGGTCAGGATATTAAACCTCCATGTATATCTCACTAGGTCAGGATATTAAACCTACACCATGTATATCTCACTAGGTCAGGATATTAAACCTCCATGTATATCTTACTAGGTCAGGATATTAAACCTCCACCATGTATATCTCACTAGGTCAGGATATTAAACCTCCTCCATGTATATCTCACTAGGTCAGGATATTCAACCTCCTCCATGTATATCTCACTAGGTCAGGATATTAAACCTCCTCCATGTATATCTCACTCGGTCAGGATATTAAACCTCCACCATGTATATATTACGAGGTCAGGATATTAAACCTCCACCACGTATATCTCACTTGGTCAGGATATTAAACCTCCTCCATGTATATCTCACTAGGTCAGGATATTAAACCTCCACCATGTATATCTCACTAGGTCAGGATATTAAACCTCCTCCATGTATATCTCACTAGGTCAGGATATTAAACCTCCCCCATATATATCTCACTAGGTCAGGATATTAAACCTCCACCATGTATATCTCACTAGGTCAGGATATTAAACCTCCCCCATGTATATCTCACTAGGTCAGGATATTAAACCTCCTCCATGTATATCTCACTAGGTCAGGATATTAAACCTCCTCCATGTATATCTCACTAGGTCAGGATATTAAACCTCCATGTATATCTCACTAGGTCAGGATATTAAACCGCCCCCATGTATATCTCACTAGGTCAGGATATTAATCCTCCTCCATGTATATCTCACTAGGTCAGGATATTTAACCTCCATGTATATCTCACGAGGTCAGGATATTAAACCTCCATGTATATCTCACTAGGTCAGGATATTAAACCTCCTCCATGTATATCTCACTAGGACAGGATATTAAACCTCCTCCATGTATATCACACTAGGTCAGGATATTAAACCTCCCCCATGTATATCTCACTAGGTCAGGATATTAAACCTCCATGTATATCTCACTAGGTCAGGATATTACACCTCCACCATGTATATCTCACTAGGTCAGGATATTAAACCTCCACCATGTATATCTCACTAGGTCAGGATATTAAACCTCCACCATGTATATCTCACTAGGTCAGGATATTAAACCTCCACCATGTATATCTCACTAGGTCAGGATATTACACCTCCACCATGTATATCTCACTAGGTCAGGATATTAATCCTCCTCCATGTATATCTCACTAGGTCAGGATATTTAACCTCCATGTATATCTCACGAGGTCAGGATATTAAACCTCCATGTATATCTCACTAGGTCAGGATATTAAACCTCCTCCATGTATATCTCACTAGGACAGGATATTAAACCTACACCATGTATATCTCACTAGGTCAGGATATTAAACCTCCACCATGTATATCTCACTAGGTCAGGATATTAAACCTCCACCATGTATATCTCACTAGGTCAGGATATTAAACCTCCCCCATGTTAATCTCACTAGGTCAGGATATTAAACCTCCATGTATATCTCACTAGGTCAGGATATTAAACCTCCACCATGTATATCTCACTAGGTCAGGATATTCAATCTGCAAGTATGACTCACTAGGTCAGGATATTAAACCTACACCATGTATATCTCACTAGGTCAGGATATTAAACCTCCTCCAGGTATATCTCACTAGGTCAGGATATTAAACCTCCACCATTAATAACTCACTAGGTCAGGTTATTAAACCTCCACCATTAATATCTCACTAGGTCAGGATATTAAACCTCCACCATGTATATCTCACTAGGTCAGGATATTAAACCTCCACCATGTATATCTCAGTAGGTCAGGATATTAAACCTCCTCCATGTATATCACACTAGGTCAGGATATTAAACCTCCCCCATGTATATCTCACTAGGTCAGGATATTAAACCTCCATGTATATCTCACTAGGTCAGGATATTACACCTCCACCATGTATATCTCACTAGGTCAGGATATTAATCCTCCTCCATGTATATCTCACTAGGTCAGGATATTTAACCTCCTCCATGTATATCTCACTAGGACCGGATATTAAACCTCCACCATGTATATCTCACTAGGTCAGGATATTAAACCTCCTCCATGTATATCTCACTAGGTCAGGGTATTAAACCTCCACCATGTATATCTCACAAGGTCAGGATATTAAACCTCCACCATGTATATCTCACTAGGTCAGGATATTAAACCTCCACCATGTATATCTCACTAGGTCAGGATATTAACCCTCCACCATGTATATATCACACGGTCAGGATATTAATCCTCCCCCGTGTATATCTCACTAGGTAAGGATATTAAACCTCCACCATGTATATCTCACTAGGTCAGGATATTAATCCTCCACCATGTATATCTCACGAGGTCAGGATATTAAACCTACACCATGTATATCTCACTAGGTCAGGATATTAAACCTCCATGTATATCTCACTAGGTCAGGATATTAAACCTCCTCCATGTATATCTCACTAGGTCAGGATATTAAACCTCCTCCATGTATATCTCACTAGGTCAGGATATTAAACCTCCACCATGTATATCTCACTAGGTCAGGATATTAATCCTCCACCATGTATATCTCACTAGGTCAGGATATTAAACCTCCATATATATCTCACTAGGTCAGGATATTAAACCTCCACCATGTATATCTCACTAGGTCAGGATATTAAACCTCCATATATATCTCACTAGGTCAGGATATTAAACCTCCACCATGTATATCTCACTAGGTCAGGATATTAAACCTCCTCCATGTATATCTCACTAGGTCAGGATATTAAACCTCCACCATGTATATCTCACTAGGACAGGATATTAAACCTACACCATGTATATCTCACTAGGTCAGGATAGTAAACAACCATGTATATCTCACTAGGTCAGGATATTAAACCTCCACCATGTATATCTCACTAGGTCAGGGTATTAAACCTCCTCCATGTATATCTCACTAGGTCAGGGTATTAAACCTCCTCCATGTATATCTCACTAGGTCAGGATATTAAATCTCCCCAATGTTAATCTCACTAGGTCAGGATATTAAACCTCCATGTATATCTCACTAGGTCAGGATATTAAACCTCCACCATGTATATCTCACTAGGTCAGGTTATTCAATCTGAATGTATGACTCACTAGGTCAGGATATTAAACCTACACCATGTATATCTCACTAGGTCAGGATATTAAACCTCCTCCAGGTATATCTCACTAGGTCAGGATATTAAACCTCCACCATTAATATCTCACTAGGTCAGGTTATTAAACCTCCACCATTAATATCTCACTAGGTCAGGATATTAAACCTCCACCATGTATATCTCACTAGGTCAGGATATTAAACCTCCACCATGTATATCTCAGTAGGTCAGGATATTAAACCTCCTCCATGTATATCACACTAGGTCAGGATATTAAACCTCCCCCATGTATATCTCACTAGGTCAGGATATTAAACCTCCATGTATATCTCACTAGGACAGGATATTAAACCTCCACCATTAATATCTCACTAGGACAGGATATTAAACCTCCTCCATGTATATCTCACTAGGTCAGGATATTAAACCTCCATGTATATCTCACTAGGTCAGGATATTAAACCTCCACCATGTATATCTCACTAGGTCAGGATATTAAACCTCCACCATGTATATCTCACTAGGTCAGGATATTAAACCTCCACCATGTATATCTCACTAGGACAGGATAATAAACCTCCACCATGTATATCTCACTAGGACAGGATAATAAACCTCCAACATGTATATCTCACTAGGTCAGGATATTAAACCTCCTCCATGTATATATCACACGGTCAGGATATTAATCCTCCCCCATGTATATCTCACTAGGTCAGGATATTAAACCTCCACCATGTATATATCACACGGTCAGGATATTAATCCTCCCCCATGTATATCTCACTAGGTAAGGATATTAAACCTCCACCATGTATATCTCACTAGGTCAGGATATTAATCCTCCACCATGTATATCTCACGAGGTCAGGATATTAAACCTACACCATGTATATCTCACTAGGTCAGGATATTAAACCTCCATGTATATCTCACTAGGTCAGGATATTAAACCTCCTCCATGTATATCTCACTAGGTCAGGATATTAAACCTCCTCCATGTATATCTCACTAGGTCAGGATATTAAACCTCCACCATGTATATCTCACTAGGTCAGGATATTAATCCTCCACCATGTATATCTCACTAGGTCAGGATATTAAACCTCCATATATATCTCACTAGGTCAGGATATTAAACCTCCACCATGTATATCTCACTAGGTCAGGATATTAAACCTCCATATATATCTCACTAGGTCAGGATATTAAACCTCCACCATGTATATCTCACTAGGTCAGGATATTAAACCTCCTCCATGTATATCTCACTAGGTCAGGATATTAAACCTCCACCATGTATATCTCACTAGGACAGGATATTAAACCTACACCATGTATATCTCACTAGGTCAGGATATTAAACCTCCACCATGTATATCTCACTAGGTCAGGATAGTAAACAACCATGTATATCTCACTAGGTCAGGATATTAAACCTCCACCATGTATATCTCACTAGGTCAGGGTATTAAACCTCCTCCATGTATATCTCACTAGGTCAGGGTATTAAACCTCCTCCATGTATATCTCACTAGGTCAGGTTATTCAATCTGCATGTATGACTCACTAGGTCAGGATATTAAACCTACACCATGTATATCTCACTAGGTCAGGATATTAAACCTCCTCCAGGTATATCTCACTAGGTCAGGATATTAAACCTCCACCATTAATATCTCACTAGGTCAGGATATTAAACCTCCACCATGTATATCTCACTAGGTCAGGATATTAAACCTCCACCATGTATATCTCACTAGGTCAGGATATTAAACCTCCACCATGTATATCTCACTAGGTCAGGATATTAAACCTCCATGTATATCTCACTAGGTCAGGATATTAAACCTCCAACATGTATATCTCACTAGGTCAGGATATTAAACCTCCATGTATATCTCACTAGGTCAGGAAATTAAACCTCCATGTATATCTCACTAGGTCAGGATATTAAACCTCCTCCATGTATATCTCACTAGGTCAGGATATTAAACCTCCTCCATGTATATCTCACTAGGTCAGGATATTAAACCTCCCCCATGTATATCTCACTAGGTCAGGATATTAAACCTCCATGTATATCTCACTAGATCAGGATATTACACCTCCACCATGTATATCTCACTAGGTCAGGATATTAATCCTCCTCCATGTATATCTCACGAGGTCAGGATATTAAACCTCCATGTATATCTCACTAGGTCAGGATATTAAACCTTCTACATGTATATCTCACTAGGACAGGATATTAAACCTACACCATGTATGTCTCACTAGGTCAGGATATTAAACCTCCACCATGTATATCTCACTAGGTCAGGATATTAAACCTCCTCCATGTATATATCACACGGTCAGGATATTAATCCTCCCCCATGTATATCTCACTAGGTCAGGATATTAAACCTCCACCATGTATATATCACACGGTCAGGATATTAATCCTCCCCCATGTATATCTCACTAGGTAAGGATATTAAACCTCCACCATGTATATCTCACTGGGTCAGGATATTAATCCTCCACCATGTATATCTCACGAGGTCAGGATATTAAACCTACACCATGTATATCTCACTAGGTCAGGATATTAAACCTCAATGTATATCTCACTAGGTCAGGATATTAAACCTCCTCCATGTATATCTCACTAGGTCAGGATATTAAACCTCCACAATGTATATCTCACTAGGTCAGGATATTAAACCTACACCATGTATATCTCACTAGGTCAGGATATTAAACCTCCCCCATGTATATCTAACTAGATCAGGATATTAAACCTACACCATGTATATCTCACTAGGTCAGGATATTAAACCTCCCCCATGTATATCTAACTAGGTCAGGATATTAATCCTCCTCCATGTATATCTCACTAGGTCAGGATATTAAACCTCCTCCATGTATATCTCACTAGGTCAGGATATTAAACCTCCACCATGTATATCTCACTAGGTCAGGATATTAAACCTCCTCCATGTATATCTCACTAGGTCAGGATATTAATCCTCCACCATGTATATCTCACTAGGTCAAGATATTAAACCTCCATATATATCTCACTAGGTCAGGATATTAAACCTCCACCATGTATATCTCACGAGGTCAGGGTATTAAACCTCCTCCATGTATATCTCACTAGGTCAGGATATTAAACCTCCATGTATATCTCACTAGGTCAGGATATTAATCCTCCTCCATGTATATCTCACAAGGTCAGGATATTAAACCTCCACCATGTATATCTCACTAGGTCAGGATATTAATCCTCCACCATGTATATCTCACTAGGTCAGGATATTAAACCTCCATATATATCTCACTAGGTCAGGATATTAAACCTCCACCATGTATATCTCACTAGGTCAGGATATTAAACCTCCTCCATGTATATCTCACTAGGTCAGGATATTAAACCTCCATATATATCTCACTAGGTCAGGATATTAAACCTCCACCATGTATATCTCACTAGGTCAGGATATTAAACCTCCTCCATGTATATCTCACTAGGTCAGGATATTAAACCTCCACCATGTATATCTCACTAGGACAGGATATTAAACCTACACCATGTATATCTCACTAGGTCAGGATATTAAACCTCCACCACAGGTCAAGGCAGGCAGGGGTCGATAACCAGAGTGGTGGGGCAAAGATACAGGACGGCAGGCAGGCTCAGAGTCAGGACAGGCAAGGATCAAAACCAGGAGGGCAAGAAAACGAGAGAGAAACGCAGGAGCTGAGATAAAAACGCTGGGTGACTTGACAAACAAGACGAACTGGCAACAGACAAACAGAGACCACAGCTATAAGTGCCCAGGGGATAATGGGGAAGTTGGGCAACACCTGGAGGGGGGGTGGAGACAAGCTCAAGGAAAGGTGATACAGATCAGGGCGTGACACATTGTGATTGAGTGTCCATGTAGTTGTACCAGGATATTTGCAAGTAACCCTCCAATTGTTCTCCGCTATTCTACTATTGATCGGCAGATCACCCAAGTCCCCCCGGATCCCAGGGCCCCCGGATCCCAGGGGCCCCGAGAGACAGGGCCCCCGAGAGACAGGGGCCCCGAGAGACAGGGCCCCCGAGAGACAGCGCCTCCGAGAGACAGGGCCTCCGAGAGACAGGGGCCCCGAGAGACAGGTCCCCCGAGAGACAGAGGCCCCGAGAGACAGGGTCCCCGAGAAACAGGGGCCCAGAGAGACAGGGCCCCCGAGAGACAGGGGCCCCGAGAGACAGGGGCCCAGAGAGACAGGGGCCCCGAGAAACAGGGGCCCAGAGAGACATGGCCCCCGAGAGACAGGGGCCCAGAGAGACAGGTGCCCAGAGAGACAGGGGCCCAGAGAGACAGGGGCCCAGAGAGACAGGGGCCCGTCCTTGGAAAAGAGCACATAGTGGCCCAGAGAGACAGGGGCCCAGAGAGACAGGGGCCCAGAGAGACAGGGGCCCGTCCTTGGAAAAGAGCACATAGTGGCCCAGAGAGACAGGGGCCCGTCCTTGGAAAAGAGCACATAGTGGCCCCCACAGAGCAGAAGCAGCTAAACCACCAAAAACACGGCTTCACTTCAATTGTATTATATACAGTTATTTAAATATATATATATTAAACAGATCTTGCATATCTTAAGGCTAAAGGCTTCCATTGACAACCTATTGTGTGTAGTAAATATGCTAGGCTAAAGGCTTCCATTGACAACCTATTGTGTGTAGTAAATATGCTAGGCTAAAGGCTTCCATTAACAACCTATTGTGTGTAGTAAATATGCTAGGCTAAAGGCTTCCATTAACAACCTATTGTGTGTAGTAAATATGCTAGGCTAAAGGCTTCCATTGACAACCTATTATGTGTGTAGTAAATATGCTAGGCTAAAGGCTTCCATTAATAACAACCTATTGTGTACAGTAAATATGCTAGGCTAAAGGCTTCCATTGACAACCTATTGTGTGTAGTAAATATGCTAAGCTAAAGGCTTCCATTAACAACCTATTGTGTGTAGTAAATATGCTAGGCTAAAGGCTTCCATTAACAACCTATTGTGTGTAGTAAATATGCTAGGCTAAAGGCTTCCATTAACAACCTATTGTGTGTAGTAAATATGCTAGGCTAAAGGCTTCCATTAACAACCTATTGTGTGTAGTAAATATGCTAGGCTAAAGGCTTCCATTAACAACCTATTGTGTGTAGTAAATATGCTAGGCTAAAGGCTTCCATTGACAACCTATTGTGTGTAGTAAATATGCTAGGCTAAAGGCTTCCATTGACAACCTATTGTGTGTAGTAAATATGCTAGGCTAAAGGCTTCCATTGACAACCTATTGTGTGTAGTAAATATGCTAGGCTAAAGGCTTCCATTGACAACCTAGTGGGAACTGCCATCACTGGAGACCAGGGATTAGAGAGAGAGAGAGAGAAGAGCAGGGGGCCCTGTGTTGGAGGACAACATGTCCACCCCCTTGCTACTTACCCTCTAATGGAGGTGGGTCCTGCATCCCCAATGGCAGCCTATTCCCTATATAGTGCACTAATTTTGTCCACAGCCCTATGGGAACAGGGTGTGAATTGGGACACAGACCTTTGAGTCTGATAAAGGTATCGCTGCATTTAGAAAGTCAAGTCGTCAAGTGGTGACGGATACGACCAGGGCCTTTCTCTGAGAAAACACACACACGCACGCGCGCACGCACGCACGCACGCACGCACGCACGCACGCACGCACGCACGCACGCACGCACGCACGCACGCACGCACGCACGCACGCACGCACGCACGCACGCACGCACGCACGCACGCACGCACGCACGCACGCACGCACGCACGCACGCACGCACGCACGCACGCACGCACGCACGCACGCACGCACGCACGCACGCACGCACGCACGCACGCACGCACGCACGCACGCACGCACGCACGCACGCACGCACGCACGCACGCACGCACGCACGCACGCACGCACGCACGCACGCACGCACACACACACACACACACACACACACACACACACACACACACACACACACACACACACACACACACACACACACACACACACCAAAGCTTCCTGACGAATATACCATTTCCCAGGGGGCAGGCAGGGCCCCAGAACTAGAGCAGAGAGGAGGCCCCCAACCTACAAAGAGAGGAGAGGCTTTGTTTAGCAAGGAGACAGGAAGATTGGAACACTGGCTACTGTGTACAACTGTTGGAGAGGTGGAGGAGGAGGAAAGGAGGAGAGGAGGAGGGGAGGAAGAGGAGAAGGAGGAGAGGAGGAGAGCAGGGGAGGACGACAAGAGGAGAGGAGGGGAGGAAGAGGAGGAGGAGAGGAGGAGGAGGGGAGGATGACAGGAGGGGAGGATGACAGGAGGGGAGGAGGAGAGGAGGAGGAGGAGGAGGGGAGGATGACAGGAGAGAAGGAGGAGGGGAGGACGACAGGAGGGGAGGAGGAGAGGAGGAGATGAGGAGTGGGCTACACTGTAGTACTGCTGGAGAGGAGGAGGAGGAGGAGAGGAAGAGTTGGGAGAGGAGTAGGAGGGAGAGGAGGGGAGGAGGAGAGGAAGAGTAGGAGGAGGAGAGGAAGAGTAGGAGGAGGAGAGGAAGAGGAAGAGGAGGAGAGGAGGAAGAGTAGGAGGAGGAGAGGAGGAGGAGGAGGAGGAGAGGAGGAGGGGAGGAGAGGAAGAGGAGGAGGAGGAGGGGAGGGGAGGGGAGGAGGGGAAGAGGGGAGGAAGAGGAGGAGGGGAAGAGGGGAGGGGAGGAGAAGGAGAGGAGGAGTGGAGGAGGAGGAGGAGGAGGGGAGGAGGGGAAGAGGGGAGGGGAGGAGGGGAGTGGAGGAGGAGGAGAGGAGGAGGAGGAGGAGGAGGAGAGGAGGAGGAGGAGGAGGAGGAGGAGGAGGAGGAGGAGGAGGAGGAGGAGGAGGAGGAGGAGGAGGAGGAGGAGGAGGGGAGGAGGGGAAGAGGGGAGGGGAGGAGGGGAGTGGAGGAGGAGGAGAGGAGGAGGAGGAGGAGGAGGAGGAGGAGGAGGAGGAGGAGGAGGAGGAGGAGGAGGAGGAGGAGGAGGAGGAGGGGAGGAGGGGAGTGGAGGATTAGGAGAGGAGGAGGAGGGGAGGGGAGGGGAGGAGGAGTAGAGAGGGGAGGGGAGGAGAGGAGGGGAGGAGGAGGATTTAGGGGGAGGAGACGTGGAGGATTGGCTTCGATTGTTGACAACATAAAACTAGCTCGTAAATTTTTGCCATTATAATTAGTTTAGAGCTGACATCAGTCAAAATACCTCAAAACAAGACATGGTATTAAGAACACAGTATTACTAGCAGAAACGAGCCACCAGCTTCTTGTCATTGTTGCTAGCAGAATCTCCTCTGGGGAGACTTCTAGAACCCTCTGGGGAGACTTCTAGAACCCTCTGGGGAGACTTCTAAAACCCTCTGGGGAGACTTCTAAAACCCTCTGGGGAGACATCTAAAACCCTCTGGGGAGACTTCTAGAACCCTCTGGGGAGACTTCTAGAACCCTCTGGGGAGACTTTTAAAACCCTCTGTGGTAGCTGTAGTGGTTGTGGTAGCTGTAGGGGTTGTGGTGATTGTGGTAGCTGTAGGGGTTGTGGTGATTGTGGTAGCTGTAGGGGTTGTGGTGATTGTGGTAGCTGTAGTGGTTGTGGTAGCTGTAGGGGTTGTGGTAGCTGTAGGGGTTGTGGTGATTGTGGTAGCTGTAGGGGTTGTGGTGATTGTGGTAGCTGTAGGGGTTGTGGTGATTGTGGTAGCTGTAGTGGCTGTGGTGATTGTGGTAGCTGTAGGGGTTGTGGTGATTGTGGTAGCTGTAGTGGTTGTGGTGATTGTGGTAGCTGTAGGGGTTGTGGTGATTGTGGTAGCTGTAGTGGTTGTGGTGATTGTGGTAGCTGTAGTGGTTGTGGTGATTGTGGTAGCTGTAGGGGTTGTGGTGATTGTGGTAGCTGTAGTGGTTGTGGTAGCTGTAGTGGTTGTGGTGATTGTGGTAGCTGTAGGGGTTGTGGTGATTGTGGTAGCTGTAGTGGTTGTGGTAGCTGTAGTGGTTGTGGTGGTTGTGGTAGCTGTAGGGGTTGTGGTGATTGTGGTAGCTGTAGTGGTTGTGGTAGCTGTAGTGGTTGTGGTGATTGTGGTAGCTGTAGTGGTTGTGGTGATTGTGGTAGCTGTAGGGGTTGTGGTGATTGTGGTAGCTGTAGGGGTTGTGGTAGCTGTAGTGGTTGTGGTGATTGTGGTAGCTGTAGGGGTTGTGGTGATTGTGGTAGCTGTAGGGGTTGTGGTGATTGTGGTAGCTGTAGTGGTTGTGGTGATTGTGGTAGCTGTAGTGGTTGTGGTGATTGTGGTAGCTGTAGGGGTTGTGGTGATTGTGGTAGCTGTAGGGGTTGTGGTGATTGTGGTAGCTGTAGTGGTTGTGGTGATTGTGGTAGCTGTAGGGGTTGTGGTGATTGTGGTAGCTGTAGGGGTTGTGGTGATTGTGGTAGCTGTAGGGGTTGTGGTGATTGTGGTAGCTGTAGGGGTTGTGGTGATTGTGGTAGCTGTAGGGGTTGTGGTGATTGTGGTAGCTGTAGGGGTTGTGGTGATTGTGGTAGCTGTAGTGGTTGTGGTGATTGTGGTAGCTGTAGGGGTTGTGGTGATTGTGGTAGCTGTAGGGGTTGTGGTGATTGTGGTAGCTGTAGTGGTTGTGGTAGCTGTAGGGGTTGTGGTGATTGTGGTAGCTGTAGGGGTTGTGGTAGCTGTAGTGGTTGTGGTAGCTGTAGTGGTTGTGGTAGCTGTAGTGGTTGTGGTGATTGTGGTAGCTGTAGGGGTTGTGGTAGCTGTAGGGGTTGTGGTGATTGTGGTAGCTGTAGTGGTTGGGTTGTGGTGATTGTGGTAGCTGTAGTGGTTGTGGTGATTGTGGTAGCTGTAGTGGTTGTGGTGATTGTGGTAGCTGTAGGGGTTGTGGTGATTGTGGTAGCTGTAGGGGTTGTGGTGATTGTGGTAGCTGTATGGGTTGTGGTAGCTGTAGGGGTTGTGGTGGTTGTGGTAGCTATAGGGGTTGTGGTGGTTGTGGTAGCTGTAGTGGTTGTGGTGATTGTGGTAGCTGTAGGGGTTGTGGTGATTGTGGTAGCTGTAGGGGTTGTGGTGGTTGTGGTAGCTGTAGGGGTTGTGGTGGTTGTGGTAGCTGTAGGGGTTGTGGTGATTGTGGTAGCTGTAGTGGTTGTGGTAGCTGTAGGGGTTGTGGTGATTGTGGTAGCTGTAGGGGTTGTGGTGATTGTGGTAGCTGTAGGGGTTGTAGTGGTTGTGGTAGCTGTAGTGATTGTGGTGGTTGTGGTAGCTGTAGTGGTTGTGGTAGCTGTAGTGGTTGTGGTGATTGTGGTAGCTGTAGGGGTTGTGGTGATTGTGGTAGCTGTAGGGGTTGTGGTGGTTGTGGTAGCTGTAGGGGTTGTGGTGATTGTGGTAGCTGTAGTGGTTGTGGTGATTGTGGTAGCTGTAGGGGTTGTAGTGGTTGTGGTAGCTGTAGGGGTTGTGGTGATTGTGGTAGCTGTAGGGGTTGTGGTGATTGTGGTAGCTGTAGTGGTTGTGGTAGCTGTAGGGGTTGTGGTGGCTGTAGGGGTTGTGGTAGCTGTAGTGGTTGTGGTGGTTGTGGTAGCTGTAGGGGTTGTGGTGATTGTGGTAGCTGTAGGGGTTGTGGTGATTGTGGTAGCTGTAGGGGTTGTGGTGATTGTGGTAGCTGTAGTGGTTGTGGTGATTGTGGTAGCTGTAGTGGTTGTGGTGATTTTGGTAGCTGTAGTGCTTGTGGTAGCTGTAGGGGTTGTGGTGATTGTGGTAGCTGTAGGGGTTGTGGTAGCTGTAGGGGTTGTGGTGGTTGTGGTAGCTGTAGGGGTTGTGGTGATTGTGGTAGCTGTAGTGGTTGTGGTGATTGTGGTAGCTGTAGGGGTTGTAGTGGTTGTGGTAGCTGTAGGGGTTGTGGTGATTGTGGTAGCTGTAGGGGTTGTGGTGATTGTGGTAGCTGTAGTGGTTGTGGTAGCTGTAGGGGTTGTGGTGGCTGTAGGGGTTGTGGTAGCTGTAGTGGTTGTGGTGGTTGTGGTAGCTGTAGGGGTTGTGGTGATTGTGGTAGCTGTAGGGGTTGTGGTGATTGTGGTAGCTGTAGTGGTTGTGGTGATTGTGGTAGCTGTAGTGCTTGTGGTAGCTGTAGGGGTTGTGGTGATTGTGGTAGCTGTAGGGGTTGTGGTGATTGTGGTAGCTGTAGGGGTTGTGGTGGTTGTGGTAGCTGTAGGGGTTGTGGTGATTGTGGTAGCTGTAGTGGTTGTGGTGATTGTGGTAGCTGTAGGGGTTGTGGTGATTGTGGTAGCTGTAGGGGTTGTGGTGATTGTGGTAGCTGTAGGGGTTGTGGTGATTGTGGTAGCTGTAGTGGTTGTGGTGATTGTGGTAGCTGTAGTGGTTGTAGTGATTGTGGTAGCTGTAGGGGTTGTGGTAGCTGTAGGGGTTGTGGTGATTGTGGTAGCTGTAGGGGTTGTGGTAGCTGTAGGGGTTGTGGTGATTGTGGTAGCTGTAGGGGTTGTGGTAGCTGTAGGTGTTGTGGTGATTGTGGTAGCTGTAGGGGTTGTGGTGGTTGTGGTAGCTGTAGGGGTTGTGGTAGCTGTAGGTGTTGTGGTGATTGTGGTAGCTGTAGGGGTTGTGGTGGTTGTGGTAGCTGTAGGGGTTGTGGTAGCTGTAGGGGTTGTGGTGATTGTGGTAGCTGTAGGGGTTGTGGTGATTGTGGTAGCTGTAGGGGTTGTGGTGATTGTGGTAGCTGTAGTGGTTGTGGTGGTTGTGGTAGCTGTAGTGGTTGTGGTGATTGTGGTAGCTGTAGTGGTTGTGGTGGTTGTGGTAGCTGTAGGGGTTGTGGTGATTGTGGTAGCTGTAGTGGTTGTGGTGATTGTGGTAGCTGTAGGGGTTGTGGTGATTGTGGTAGCTGTAGGGGTTGTGGTGATTGTGGTAGCTGTAGGGGTTGTGGTGATTGTGGTAGCTGTAGGGGTTGTGGTAGCTGTAGTGGCTGTGGTGATTGTGGTAGCTGTAGTGGTTGTGGTGATTGTGGTAGCTGTAGGGGTTGTGGTGGTTGTGGTAGCTGTAGGGGTTGTGGTGATTGTGGTAGCTGTAGGGGTTGTGGTGGTTGTGGTAGCTGTAGTGGTTGTGGTGGTTGTGGTAGCTGTAGGGGTTGTGGTGATTGTGGTAGCTGTAGGGGTTGTGGTGGTTGTGGTGATTGTGGTAGCTGTAGTGGTTGCGGTGAGTGTGGTAGCTGTAGGGGTTGCGGTGGTTGTTGTAGCTGTAGGGGTTGTGGTGATTGTGGTAGCTGTAGGGGTTGTGGTGATTGTGGTAGCTGTAGGGGTTGTGGTGATTGTGGTAGCTGTAGTGGTTGTGGTAGCTGTAGGGGTTGTGGTGATTGTGGTAGCTGTAGGGGTTGTGGTGGTTGTGGTAGCTGTAGTGGTTGTGGTGATTGTGGTAGCTGTAGTGGTTGTGGTAGCTGTAGGAGTTGTGGTGATTGTGGTAGCTGTAGGGGTTGTGGTGATTGTGGTAGCTGTAGGGGTTGTGGTAGCTGTAGGGGTTGTGGTGATTGTGGTAACTGTAGTGGTTGTGGTGATTGTGGTAGCTGTAGGGGTTGTGGTGATTGTGGTAGCTGTAGGGGTTGTGGTGATTGTGGTAGCTGTAGGGGTTGTGGTGATTGTGGTAGCTGTAGTGGTTGTGGTGATTGTGGTAGCTGTAGTGGTTGTGGTGATTGTGGTAGCTGTAGGGGTTGTGGTGATTGTGGTAGCTGTAGGGGTTGTGGTGATTGTGGTAGCTGTAGGGGTTGTGGTAGCTGTAGGGGTTGTGGTGGTTGTGGTAGCTGTAGTGGTTGTGGTGATTGTGGTAGCTGTAGTGGTTGTGGTGGTTGTGGTAGCTGTAGGGGTTGTGGTAGCTGTAGGGGTTGTGGTGGTTGTGGTAGCTGTAGTGGTTGTGGTAGCTGTAGGGGTTGTGGTAGCTGTAGTGGTTGTGGTAGCTGTAGTGGTTGTGGTGGTTGTGGTAGCTGTAGGGGTTGTGGTGATTGTGGTAGCTGTAGGGGTTGTGGTAGCTGTAGTGGTTGTGGTGATTGTGGTAGCTGTAGGGGTTGTGGTGATTGTGGTAGCTGTAGTGGTTGTGGTAGCTGTAGTGGTTGTGGTGATTGTGGTAGCTGTAGTGGTTGTGGTGATTGTGGTAGCTGTAGGGGTTGTGGTAGCTGTAGGGGTTGTGGTAGCTGTAGTGGTTGTGGTGATTGTGGTAGCTGTAGGGGTTGTGGTGATTGTGGTAGCTGTAGGGGTTGTGGTGATTGTGGTAGCTGTAGGGGTTGTGGTAGCTGTAGTGGTTGTGGTGATTGTGGTAGCTGTAGTGGTTGTGGTAGCTGTAGTGGTTGTGGTGATTGTGGTAGCTGTAGGGGTTGTGGTGATTGTGGTAGCTGTAGTGGTTGTGGTGATTGTGGTAGCTGTAGTGGTTGTGGTGATTGTAGTAGCTGTAGGGGTTGTGGTGATTGTGGTAGCTGTAGGGGTTGTGGTAGCTGTAGTGGTTGTGGTAGCTGTAGGGGTTGTGGTAGCTGTAGTGATTGTGGTAGCTGTAGGGGTTGTGGTGATTGTGGTAGCTGTAGGGGTTGTAGTGATTGTGGTAGCTGTAGGGGTTGTGGTGATTGTGGTAGCTGTAGGGGTTGTGGTAGCTGTAGTGGTTGTGGTGATTGTGGTAGCTGTAGTGGTTGTGGTGATTGTGGTAGCTGTAGTGGTTGTGGTGATTGTGGTAGCTGTAGGGGTTGTAGTGATTGTGGTAGCTGTAGTGGTTGTGGTGATTGTGGTAGCTGTAGTGGTTGTGGTAGCTGTAGGGGTTGTGGTGATTGTGGTAGCTGTAGGGGTTGTGGTGATTGTGGTAGCTGTAGTGGTTGTGGTGATTGTGGTAGCTGTAGGGGTTGTGGTAGCTGTAGGGGTTGTGGTGATTGTGGTAGCTGTAGTGGTTGTGGTGATTGTGGTAGCTGTAGTGGTTGTGGTGATTGTGGTAGCTGTAGTGGTTGTGGTGATTGTGGTAGCTGTAGTGGTTGTGGTAGCTGTAGGGGTTGTGGTAGCTGTAGTGGTTGTGGTGGCTATAGTGGTTGTGGTGATTGTGGTAGCTGTAGGGGTTGTGGTAGCTGTAGGGGTTGTGGTAGCTGTAGTGGTTGTGGTGGCTATAGTGGTTGTGGTGATTGTGGTAGCTGTAGTGGTTGTGGTAGCTGTAGGGGTTGTGGTGATTGTGGTAGCTGTAGTGGTTGTGGTAGCTGTAGTGGTTGTGGTGGTTGTGGTAGCTGTAGGGGTTGTGGTAGCTGTAGGGGTTGTGGTGATTGTGGTAGCTGTAGGGGTTGTGGTGATTGTGGTAGCTGTAGGGGTTGTGGTGATTGTGGTAGCTGTAGTGGTTGTGTTGATTGTGGTAGCTGTAGGGGTTGTGGTAGCTGTAGGGGTTGTGGTAGCTGTAGTGGTTGTGGTGGTTGTGGTAGCTGTAGTGGTTGTGGTGATTGTGGTAGCTGTAGGGGTTGTGGTGATTGTGGTAGCTGTAGTGGTTGTGTTGATTGTGGTAGCTGTAGTGGTTGTGGTAGCTGTAGGGGTTGTGGTGGCTGTAGGGGTTGTGGTAGCTGTAGGGGTTGTGGTAGCTGTAGTGGTTGTGGTGGTTGTGGTAGCTGTAGTGGTTGTGGTGATTGTGGTAGCTGTAGGGGTTGTGGTGATTGTGGTAGCTGTAGTGGTTGTGGTGATTGTGGTAGCTGTAGGGGTTGTGGTGATTGTGGTAGCTGTAGTGGTTGTGGTAGCTGTAGTGGTTGTGGTGATTGTGGTAGCTGTAGTGGTTGTGGTGATTGTGGTAGCTGTAGGGGTTGTGGTGGTTGTGGTAGCTGTAGGGGTTGTGGTGATTGTGGTAGCTGTAGTGGTTGTGGTGATTGTGGTAGCTGTAGTGGTTGTGGTGATTGTGGTAGCTGTAGGGGTTGTGGTGGTTGTGGTAGCTGTAGGGGTTGTGGTGATTGTGGTAGCTGTAGGGGTTGTGGTAGCTGTAGGGGTTGTGGTAGCTGTAGGGGTTGTGGTGATTGTGGTAGCTGTAGTGGTTGTGGTGATTGTGGTAGCTGTAGGGGTTGTGGTGGTTGTGGTAGCTGTAAAACCAATGCTGGCCTATGAGAGTTTTCTTGGTAGTACTCTTCTGTCATTGTGCTCTGGCCTAGTTGGAAGGCATATGAAGTGTGAATGTTCATCTGCGAGTGTGTGTGTGGGGGGGGGGGGGGACGTCACAACCCGGAAGTGGGAGGGGTAATGCTGGATGGAGGCCCAGCATTTGTTTTCTTTCTCTCACCCTGCCCTCTCGCTCTCTCTCACCCTTGCCTCTCTTTCTCTCACCACTCTCTCTCTATCTCTCACCCCGCCTCTCTCTCGCTTACCCCGCCTCTCTCTCTCCTTCCTCCCTCCACCCCTCAACCCCTCCTTTCCATCCTTCCTCCTTTAGTCCCGATAACTCACCTCTGTTAAGACATGGCCCATAGGGGAGCTATACCCTCCCTCCATTCATCCCTCATCCCTCCACCCCTCCTCCCTCCTCCCTCCATTCAGCCCTCATCCCGTCACCCCTCCTCCCTCCTCCCCTCCTCCCTCCATTCATCCCTCATCCTTCCTCCCTCATCCCTCCACCCCTCCAAACCTCCTCCCTCCACCCCTCCTCTCTCCACTCCTCCTCCCTCCATTCATCCCTCATCCCTCCACCCCTCCTCCCTCCATTCATCCCTCCATCCCTCCTCCCCTCATCCCTCCACCCCTCCTCCCTCCACGCTACACCCCTTCTCCCTCCACCCCTCCTCCCTCCTTTCCATCTCCTTTAAAAGCAGGATCCTGAAGTATCCAACAACCAGACTACCAGAGTCCTTCTCTGGCTGTAATGGATTGCCGTGCTCCTGCACAAAAAAATCATTTGTAAACAGCAAAGTTAAAAGTTCTTTGGGCGCCAGGCGATGGCTGCATAGCAACCGACCAGTGGAGGGGCAATGAGTCTTATGAACTTCCTCTCCAGGGAGGTCGGCCATCCAGACTATAGAGGAGGGAAAACAATCTCTAGTGTCTCTTCTGTTCCACACTGTAGCCTTTACTGTAGCCTATACTGTACTACTTTTGACCTGATTGAGACAGAGAGAGAGGGGAGACAAAGAGACAAAGAAAGAGAGAGAGAGAAGAGAGAGAGACAGAGACAGAGACAGAGACAGAGACAGAGACAGAGACAGAGACAGAGACAGAGACAGAGAGAGAGAGAGACAGAGAGACAGAGAGACAGAGAGACAGAGACAGACAGACAGACAGACAGACAGACAGACAGACAGACAGACAGACAGACAGACAGACAGACAGACACAGACAGACAGACAGACAGACAGACAGACAGACAGACAGACAGACAGACAGACAGACAGACAGACAGACAGACAGAGCCCTGGTCCACTATATATGGGATAGGGTGCCATTTGCGATGTGGCCAGACACTGTTACAATCCGCTCTGTGCTTCCTGATGAAAAAACATAGAACTGAGCGGAAACCTCTTGTTGTTTACAGAACATTGAGTTTCTACAGAGAACAATTCTCCTGAAGCTGCAATATGTCACTTTTTGGGAGACCCAACCAAATCCACATAGAAATGTGAGTTATAGATCTGTCCTTCTCATTGAAAGCCAGTCTGAGAACCTGTAGATCTGTTCTATGTGCCCTATTTCTATACTTCCCGTTCTTAAGTCCTGTTTTTCCATATTTTACTTTGGTTTTGAACAGCAGCTTCAAACAGCTGAAAATACTATATATGTGGTTATGGAAAGATATTCACAGTTCAGATGGTTCAATGATTCCCACAGTTCAGATGGTTCAATGATTCCCACAGTTCAGATGGTTCAATGATTCTCACAGTTCAGATGATTCAATGATTCCCACAGTTCAGATGGTTCAATGATTCTCACAGTTCAGATGGTTCAATGATTCTCACAGTGGTTCAGATGGTTCAATGATTCTCACAGTGGTTCAGATGGTTCAATGATTCTCACAGTTTAGATGATTCAATGATTCTCACAGTTCAGATGGTTCAATGATTCTCACAGTGGTTCAGATGGTTCAATGATTCTCACAGTTCAGATGATTCAATGATTCTCACAGTTTAGATGATTCAATGATTCTCACAGTTTAGATGATTCAATGATTCTCACAGTTCAGATGGTTCAATGATTCTCACAGTTCAGATGGTTCAATGATTCTCACAGCGGTTTAGATGGTTCAATGATTCTCACAGTTCAGATGATTCAATGAATCTCACAGTTCAGATGGTTCAATGATTCTCACAGTTCAGATGGTTCAATGATTCTCACAGCAGTTTAGATGATTCAATGATTCTCACAGTTCAGATGGTTCAATGATTCCCACAGTTCAGATGGTTCAATGATTCTCACAGTTCAGATGATTCAATGATTCTCACAGTTCAGATGATTCAATGATTCTCACAGTGGTTCAGATGGTTCAATGATTCTCACAGTGGTTCAGATGGTTCAATGATTCTCACAGTGGTTCAGATGGTTCAATGATTCTCACAGTGGTTCAGATGTTCAGATGGTTCAATGATTCTCACAGTGGTTCAGATGGTTCAATGATTCTCACAGTCGTTCAGATGGTTCAATGATTCTCACAGTTCAGATGGTTCAATGATTCTCACAGTGGTTCAGATGGTTCAATGATTCTCACAGTGGTTTAGATGGTTCAATGATTCTCACAGTCGTTCAGATGGTTCAATGATTCTCACAGTTCAGATGGTTCAATGATTCTCACAGTGGTTTAGATGGTTCAATGATTCTCACAGTTCAGATGGTTCAATGATTCTCACAGTGGTTTAGATGGTTCAATGATTCTCACAGTTCAGATGATTCAATGATTCTCACATTTCAGATGGTTCAATGATTCTCACAGTTCAGATGGTTCAATGATTCTCACAGTTCAGATGGTTCAATGATTCTCACAGTGGTTTAGATGGTTCAATGATTCTCACAGCGGTTTAGATGGTTCAATGATTCTCACAGTTCAGATGATTCAATGAATCTCACAGTTCAGATGGTTCAATGATTCTCACAGTTCAGATGATTCAATGATTCTCACAGTGGTTTAGATGGTTCAATGATTCTCACAGCGGTTTAGATGGTTCAATGATTCTCACAGTTCAGATGGTTCAATGATTCTCACACTGGTTTAGATGGTTCAATGATTCTCACAGTTCAGATGGTTCAATGATTCTCACAGTGGTTTAGATGGTTCAATGATTCTCACAGCAGTTTAGATGATTCAATGATTCTCACAGTTCAGATGGTTCAATGATTCCCACAGTTCAGATGGTTCAATGATTCTCACAGTTCAGATGGTTCAATGATTCTCACAGTTCAGATGATTCAATGATTCTCACACTGGTTTAGATGGTTCAATGATTCTCACACTGGTTTAGATGGTTCAATAATTCTCACAGTTCAGATGATTCAATGATTCTCACAGTTCAGATGGTTCAATGATTCTCACAGCGGTTTAGATGGTTCAATGATTCTCACAGCGGTTTAGATGGTTCAATGATTCTCACAGTTCAGATGATTCAATGATTCTCACAGTTCAGATGATTCAATGAATCTCACAGTTCAGATGATTCAATGATTCTCACAGTTCAGATGATTCAATGATTCTCACAGTTCAGATGGTTCAATGATTCTCACAGTGGTTTAGATGGTTCAATGATTCTCACAGTTCAGATGATTCAATGATTCTCACAGTTCAGATGATTCAATGATTCTCACAGTTCAGATGATTCAATGATTCTCACAGTTCAGATGATTCAGTGATTCTCACAGTTCAGATGGTTCAATGATTCTCACAGTTCAGATGGTTCAATGGTTCTCACAGTTCAGATGATTCAGTGATTCTCACAGTTCAGATGATTCAATGATTCTCACAGTTCAGATGGTTCAATGATTCTCACAGTGGTTCAGATGGTTCAATGATTCTCACAGTTCAGATGATTCAGTGATTCTCACAGTTCAGATGATTCAATGATTCTCACAGTTCAGATGATTCAATGATTCTCACAGTTCAATGATTCTCACAGTTCAGATGGTTCAATGGTTCTCACAGTTCAGATGATTCAATGATTCTCACAGTTCAATGATTCTCACAGTTCAGATGATTCAATGATTCTCAAAGCGGTTTAGATGGTTGGGGTATGTATGTACGTACGGTCACTGTGGGAACGACGTCATCGATGCATTTACTGATGAAGCCAGTGACTGATGTGGTGTATTCCTCAATGCCATTGGATGAATCCAGGAACTTATTCCAGTCTGTGCTAGCAAAACAGTCCTCTAGCTTAGCATCTGCGTCATCTGACCCCTTCCTTATTGAGCGAGTCACTGGTACTTCCTGCTTTAATTTTTGCTTGTAAGCAGGAATCAGGAGGATAGAATTATGGTCAGATTTGCCAAATTGAGAGTGAGGGAGAACTTTGTGTGCATCTCTGTCTGGAGTAAAGGTGGTCTAGAGTTTTTCCCCCTCTGGTTTCATATTTATGATGGTAGAAATAAGGTAAAAATGGATTTAAGTTTGTCTGCATTAAAGTCCCCGGCCACTAGGGGCGCTGCCTCTGGGTGAGCATTTGGTTGTTTGCTTTTGGACTTATAAGGCTTCGTTGAGTGCAGTCTTAGTGCCAGAGTCGGTTTGTGGTGAGACATAAAATAAAATAACCAGCTAGGAATAATATAAATAAAAACTCTCTTGGTAGATAGTGTGGTCTACAGCTTATCATGAGGTATTTTACCTCAGGCGAGCAAAACCTCCAGACTTTTGCGCACCAGCTGTTATTGATAAATAGACACGGACCTCCACCCCTGGTCTTACCGGAGGCAGCTGTTCTGTCCTGCCGGTGCACGGAAAACCCAGCCAACTGTTTATTATCTTGTACTCTGTTGGAAGTTTAAATTTTTAGAGCAGATTCTAATAACATCTCTCTATTGCACCAAGGAAGAGAGTATTTTAGTGTTTCAGAAGTACCAGCTTGGACATGGTGCAATGTGATTTAAATGCCTGTCAAATACCTGGAAAAATACCTTTTCCACGCTTCTTGGAAATCTGCACCTTTCTGAAACACAAACGTTTATCGCCACCTGGTGGTGGATGAGGAGTGGTTGTATGTCCAGGTTGTTATACCCGGCCTGTAGCTCTGTTACACAGCTGTCATTTATTTATGTGTTTAGGCACATAAGACATGCCATGACAGGACTGTTCCATGGATTCCCTCTATCTGCCTCCATCCCTCCACTCCTCCATCCCTCCACTCCTCCGTCCCACCACCCCTCCACTCCTCCATCCCTCCACTCCTCCATCCCACCACTCCTCCGTCCCACCACTCCTCCATCCCACCACTCCACCACCCCTCCACTCCTCCATCCCACCACTCCACCACCCCTCCATCCCACCACTCCACCACCCCTCCATCCCACCACTCCTCCATCCCTCCATCCATCCCTCCACTCCTCCGTCCCACCACTCCTCCGTCCCACCACTCCTCCACTCCACCACTCCTCCATCCCACCACTCCTCCACCCCTCCATCCCTCCACTCCTCCATCCCTCCACTTCTCCACTCCACCATCCCTCCACCCCACCACTCCTCCACCCCTCCATCCCACCACTCCTCCATCCCTCCACTCCTCCACTCCTCCATCCCTCCACCCCACCACTCCTCCATCCCTCCACTCCTCCACTCCTCCACCCCACCACTCCTCCATCCCTCCAATCCTTCACCCTCCATTACATTGAATTTTTATCTTTCAAAAAATATATCAGCATCTTTTGTAGAATGAATTGTGATTCAATCAATGGCTTTGATGTTCTCTTACACAGGTAGGTATTGGAGAGGATTACTTCTGAAACCCAAACGTTTATCGCCACCTTGTGGTGGTTGAGGACTGGTTATATTTCCAGGTTGTTATACCCTGTTTGTAACACTGTTACACATCTGTCATCACATCAAACATGCCCCATATGTGGTCTATACCGTCCCTCCATCCATCCCTCCTCCCATCCTTTGTTTTAAAAGCATGATCCTAATGTATCCGTCAACCAAAGTACCGGAGGCTCTGTGCCTAAACATATCAATAAATTGTAGACTTCTAGATAGTAGGTGGAAGCATAATTTATGCCTATTTAACCTTCCGGTTCTAACTCCTTTCCGAGGCAACCAATCAGCAGGCATGGACACAACAGTACTCAAGGAATCTTTATTTGTTCTGGGACTGACAATAGCAGTGTTCGTTGATTTATGGTTTCATCAGCATGAAACAGTCTGTTATATTATTCTTATTTTTTGATATTCTTTTTTAAACTTTTTTTTCCTAATGCATATGAGCTCCATATAAAATTATCAAATACAAAATGTACAATAACATTTACACAGAACAAATACCCCATAGACAACACATTCATTCACATCCCTGTGACAGAGAATAACATACAGTGTTAGTTAACTTTCTTCCATCCCTCCAATCCTCCACCCCATCACTCCTCCATCCCTCCACTCCACTTAGCAGTGTTAGTTAACTCTCAAACTCCTACTACATAAAAGGATTGAACCTTCTAGGTTTGGACAGCACGCTAGCTAACAATGTACATGGCTAACGGGACGAGAGCTAGCATAGCTAACAGTGTACATGGCTAACGGGGCGAGAGCTAGCATAGCTAACAGTGTACATGGCTAACGGGGCGAGAGCTAGCATAGCTAACAATGTACATGGCTAACGGGGGGAGAGCTAGCATAGCTAACAGTGTACATGGCTAACGGGACGAGAGCTAGCAGAGCTAACAGTGTACATGGCTAACGGGACGAGAGCTAACATAGCTAACAGTGTACATGGCTAACGGGACGAGAGCTAGCATAGCTAACAGTGTACATGGCTAATGGGGGGAGAGCTAGCATAGCTAACAGTGTACATGGCTAATGGGGGGAGAGCTAGCATAGCTAACAGTGTACATGGCTAACGGGACGAGAGCTAGCATAGCTAACAGTGTACATGGCTAACGGGACGAGAGCTAGCATAGCTAACAGTGTACATGGCTAATGGGGGGAGAGCTAGCATAGCTAACAGTGTACATGGCTAATGGGGGGAGAGCTAGCATAGCTAAAAAGTTAGCATGGAAACTGTTAAAAAAAACAAAGTACACTTCACGTTATGACAAAACTACATGTAATTACATTGTACATTAGTTCATATATATTCTGTGACATTTTGGACGTAATTATGTGAAAAGAAAGTGGCCTTTAACAGGGAAAAGAGTGGTGAAGCATTTCCTACACACGATCAATTCCGTCAGCATGAAAGAGTCTGAGGGAAAATGGTGCGCTGTAATAATACAACATCTAGGGTGCAATACCGTCAACCAACCACACGATGTCAGTCAGGTACACATGAATGAAACCTGTCAATAGAAATAATATATATTTTTAGTTTTGTTACAAGACATATTCAAACATGAACTCAATAACATTCAATTGAATGTTTCTGAAACACATTAAGGTGAACTTCACAAATAGAACAGGATATATTAATTACACCTACAAAAAACCCCGGGTCTAAACCCATATTATTGTCATGAGTGGTTGATTTGTGAAGGAGAGGGTGGGGGGTGTAACTGGGTAATTGCACCACTGATTGTAATCATCTCCAACAGACTGATCTAGAGCTAGATGATCTAGAGCTGATCTAGAGCTGCTATGTTTTACCTTCCCGCTCCCTGGTACCACTTGGTCTGTTTCCTCATGTTCCGTCTGTTTCCTCATGTTCCGTCTGTTTCCTCATGTTCCGTCTGTTTCCTCATGTTCCGTCTGTTTCCTCATGTTCCGTCTGTTCCGTCTGTTTCCTCATGTTCTGTCTGTTTCCTCATGTTCCGTCTGTTTCCTCATGTTCTGTCTGTTTCCTCATGTTCCGTCTGTTCCGTCTGTTTCCTCATGTTCTGTCTGTTTCCTCATGTTCCGTCTGTTTCCTCATGTTCCATCTGTTTCCTCATGTTCCGTCTGTTTCCTCATGTTCCATCTGTTTCCTCATGTTCCATCTGTTTCCTCATGTTCCGTCTGTTTCCTCATGTTCCGTCTGTTTCCTCATGTTCCGTCTGTTCCGTCTGTTTCCTCATGTTCTTTCTGTTTCCTCATGTTACGTCTGTTTCCTCATGTTCCGTCTGTTTCCTCATGTTCTGTCTGTTTCCTCATGTTCCGTCTGTTTCCTCATGTTCTGTCTGTTTCCTCATGTTCCGTCTGTTTCCTCATGTTCTGTCTGTTTCCTCATGTTCCGTCTGTTTCCTCATGTTCTGTCTGTTTCCTCATGTTCCGTCTGTTCCGTCTGTTTCCTCATGTTCTGTCTGTTTCCTCATGTTCCGTCTGTTTCCTCATGTTCCATCTGTTTCCTCATGTTCCGTCTGTTTCCTCATGTTCCATCTGTTTCCTCATGTTCTGTCTGTTTCCTCATGTTCCGTCTGTTTCCTCATGTTCCGTCTGTTCCCTCTGTTTCCTCATGTTCCGTCTGTTTCCTCATGTTCCGTCTGTTTCCTCATGTTCCGTCTGTTTCCTCATGTTCCGTCTGTTTCCTCATGTTCCGTCTGTTTCCTCATGTTCCATCTGTTTCCTCATGTTCCGTCTGTTTCCTCATGTTACGTCTGTTTCCTCATGTTCCGTCTGTTTCCTCATGTTCTGTCTGTTTCCTCATGTTCCGTCTGTTTCCTCATGTTCCGTCTTTGCTGACTGTTCTACGGTCTCCCTCTGTCCCTCTTTGTCTGTCCTCTAGAGGGAGTGGAGAACCATGACAGGACGGTTCCACGGTCTCCCTCTGTCCCTCTTCGTCTGTCCTCTAGAGGGAGTGGAGAACCATGACAGGACGGTTCCACGGTCTCCCTCTGTCCCTCTTCGTCTGTCCTCTAGACGGAGTGGAGAACCATGACAGGACGGTTCCACGGTCTCCCTCTGTCCCTCTTCATCTGTCCTCTAGAGGGAGTGGAGAACCATGACAGGACGGTTCCACGGTCTCCCTCTCTCCCTCTTCATCTGTCCTCTAGAGGGAGTGGAGAACCATGACAGGACGGTTCCACGGTCTCCCTCTGTTCCTCTTCGTCTGTCCTCTAGAGGGAGTGGAGAACCATGACAGGACGGTTCCACGGTCTCCCTCTGTCCCTCTTCATCTGTCCTCTAGAGGGAGTGGAGAACCATGACAGGACGGTTCTACGGTCTCCCTCTCTCCCTCTTTGTCTGTCCTCAAGAGCAGGCCTGGATAAGCCCGTACGTTGCCCTAAACCTGATTCAATACGACCAGAGGAATCATGCTCAGATCACATCGAGAAATTTGAGATAGTAAAGTTTTGAAAAACGTATTTGTTATTCAAATTAAAAGCCCAATGAATAATCACCTTTGTGTAATGATTTAACTTCCACCTGCTTGTGGGACATTTATTTTGAAAGCAGGTATAATTAACAACTGCACGAGGACAGACAGTGACTGACAGGGCTGACACACACGTCACAGTTTACAAATAGTAGCGAGCTAGAAATTGTGCAAAAACAGAGTTTTTCAAAGTAAAGTAGGAAATGAATGTCGGGTGTTCCAGCAAGAGTGGACGGCGAAATATTTCTTTATTGAGGTATCAGGGAAAGCTGTGTGCTCAGCGTGCAGAGAGAGCATCGCTGTCTCGAAAGACTACAACGTGTCCCGACACTTCCAGACGAAGCAGAGACATATAGGAATGTGTCTTCTGAGCAGAGGACAAGAGCATTAAAAGAGTTGCTTTCTCAGTTGAAAAAGCAGCAAGGACTTTTCACAAAACTGCATTCAGCAGGAATTGGCAGAGCTAGCTATGTCCTGTATGTCCTGTATGTATTGTATGTCCTGTATGTACTGTATGTCCTGTATGTCCTGTATGTCCTGTAGGTACTGTAGGTACTGTATGTACTGTAGGTACTGTATGTACTGTAGGTACTGTATGTCCTGTAGGTACTGTATGTCCTGTATGTCCTGTATGTCCTGTAGGTACTGTAGGTACTGTATGTACTGTAGGTACTGTATGTACTGTAGGTACTGTAGGTACTGTATGTACTGTAGGTACTGTATGTACTGTAGGTACTGTATGTCCTGTAGGTACTGTATGTCCTGTATGTCCTGTATGTCCTGTAGGTACTGTAGGTACTGTATGTACTGTAGGTACTGTATGTACTGTAGGTACTGTATGTCCTGTAGGTACTGTAGGTACTGTATGTACTGTAGGTACTGTATGTACTGTAGGTACTGTATGTCCTGTAGGTACTGTAGGTACTGTATGTACTGTAGGTACTGTATGTCCTGTATGTCCTGTATGTCCTGTATGTCCTGTATGTACTGTATGTACTGTAGGTACTGTATGTCCTGTATGTCCTGTAGGTACTGTATGTCCTGTATGTCCTGTATGTCCTGTATGTCCTGTATGTCCTGTATGTCCTGTATGTCCTGTATGTCCTGTATGTCCTGTAGGTACTGTAGGTACTGTATGTCCTGTATGTCCTGTAGGTACTGTATGTCCTGTAGGTCCTGTATGTACTGTATGTACTGTAGGTACTGTATGTACTGTAGGTACTGTATGTCCTGTAGGTACTGTATGTCCTGTATGTCCTGTAGGTACTGTATGTACTGTAGGTACTGTATGTACTGTAGGTACTGTATGTACTGTAGGTACTGTATGTCCTGTATGTCCTGTAGGTACTGTATGTCCTGTAGGTACTGTATGTCCTGTAGGTACTGTATGTACTGTAGGTACTGTATGTACTGTAGGTACTGTATGTCCTGTAGGTACTGTAGGTACTGTATGTACTGTAGGTACTGTATGTACTGTAGGTACTGTATGTACTGTAGGTACTGTATGTCCTGTAGGTACTGTATGTCCTGTATGTACTGTAGGTACTGTATGTACTGTAGGTTCTGTAGGTACTGTATGTACTGTATGACTCCTCCATCCCACATCTCTTCCACCCCTCCACCCCTCCATCCCTCCACTCCTCCACTCCTCCATCCCTCCACTCCTCCCCCCTCCATCCCACCATCCCTCCACCCCTCCACTCCACCATCCCACCACTCCTCCATCCCACCACTCCTCCACTCCACCATTCCTCCATCCCTCCACCCCTCCATCCCTCCATCCATTATCCTTGTTACCAAAGCACTGCTACAGTGAAATAGAACAGAGAGGTGTTCGTCACTGAGCCATGTTGCAAGACAAAGAAACGTGAGTCACCGTTTCTCTGAAAAGGATGTCCTTTGCTGTGAAATAGAAAGTGTACACAACCTCCTGCTTCGTGACAAATAGAACAGAGACATGTTATGGTGTCCAGTAGCTGGACAAATAGAACAGAGACATGTCCCTACAGAACAGAGACATGTTATGGTGTCCAGTAGCTGGACAAATAGAACAGAGACATGTTATGGTGTCCAGTAGATGGACAAATAGAACAGAGACATGTCCCTACAGAACAGAGACATGTTATGGTGTCCAGTAGCTGGACAAATAGAACAGAGACATGTTATGGTGTCCAGTAGCTGGACAAATAGAACAGAGACATGTTATGGTGTCAGTAGTTGGACAAATAGAACAGAGACATGTCCCTACAGAACAGAGACATGTCCCTACAGAACAGAGACATGTTATGGTGTCCAGTAGCTGGACAAATAGAACAGAGACATGTTATGGTGTCAGTAGCTGGACAAATAGAACAGAGACATGTTATGGTGTCCAGTAGCTGGACAAATAGAACAGAGACATGTTATGGTGTCAGTAGCTGGACAAATAGAACAGAGACATGTTATGGTGCCCAGTAGCTGGACAAATAGAACAGAGACATGTTATGGTGTCCAGTAGCTGGACAAATAGAACAGAGACATGTTATGGTGTCAGTAGCTGGACAAATAGAACAGAGACATGTCCCTACAGAACAGAGACATATTATGTTGTCAGTAGCTGGACAAATAGAACAGAGACATGTCCCTACAGAACAGAGACATGTTATGTTGTCAGTAGCTGGACAAATAGAACAGAGACATGTTATGGTGTCAGTAGCTGGACAAATAGAACAGAGACATGTCCCTACAGAACAGAGACATGTTATGGTGTCCAGTAGCTGGACAAATAGAACAGAGACATGTTATGGTGTCCAGTAGCTGGACAAATAGAACAGAGACATGTTATGGTGTCTAGTAGCTGGACAAATAGAACAGAGACATGTCCCTACAGAACAGAGACATGTTATGGTGTCCAGTAGCTGGACAAATAGAACAGAGACATGTTATGGTGTCCAGTAGCTGGACAAATAGAACAGAGACATGTTATGGTGTCAGTAGCTGGACAAATAGAACAGAGACATGTTATGGTGTCCAGTAGCTGGTTTTCTCTTGTTTGTAAGAACACTGAAACACTAAATCCTAAGCCTCCAATAAGTCTGTGAAACCCCCAATGTTTTGGGACAATAGTTGTACTTTTAACCTGCATGATGTCACCAGGTGGTAATGCCCCAGACTCGACCCAGTTTATTGACCCATGGCCGCATGATGTCACCAGGTCGTAATGCCCCAGACTCGACCCAGTTTATTGACCCATTGCTGGCAGGCCATGTTCATTCGGTCCACTTGGCAGGGGATGCTGTTTCTCACGGTATCCAGTCCAGTGTGTTGAAATCTCAGTTCGATTAATGTTACATTCATCCTCAGTCCCTGACAGACCCGATCCCTCAAGCCCTGACAGACCCTATCCCTATCCCCAGTCCCTGACAGACCCTATCCCTATCCCTCAGTCCCTGACAGACCCTATCCCTCAGTCCCTGACAGACCCTATCCCTATCCCTCAGTCCCTGACAGACCCTATCCCCATCCCTCAGTCCCTGACAGACCCTATCCCTAAACATCAGTCCCTGACAGACCCTATCCCTCAGTCCCTGACAGACCCTATCCCTATCCCTCAGTCCCTGACAGACCCTATCCCTCAGTCCCTGACAGACCCTATCCCCCAGTCCCTGACAGACCCTATCCCTCAGTCCCTGACAGACCCTATCCCCAGTCCCTGACAGACCCTATCCATCAGTCCCTGACAGACCCTATCCCTATCCCTCAGTCCCTGACAGACCCTATCCCTCAGTCCCTGACAGACCCTATCCCTATCCCTCAGTCCCTGACAGACCCTATCCATCAGTCCCTGACAGACCCTATCCCTAAGTCCCTGACAGGCCCTATCCCTCAGTCCCTGACAGGCCCTATCCCTCACTCCCCGACAGACCCTATCCCTTAGTCCCTGACAGACCCTATCCCTCAGTCCCTGACAGACCCTATCCCTCAGTCCCTGACAGACCCTATCCCTATCCCAAGTCCCTGACAGACCCTATCCCTCAGTCCCTGACAGACCCTATCCCTATCCCTCAGTCCCTGACAGACCCTATCCCTTAGTCCCTGACAGACCCTATCCCTCAGTCCCTAACAGACCCTATCCCTATCCATCAGTCCCTGACAGACCCTATCCCTATCCATCAGTCCCTGACAGACCCTATCCCTATCCCCCAGTCCCTGACAGACCCTATCCCTACCCCCAGTCCCTGACAGACCCTATCCCTCAGTCCCTGACAGACCCTATCCCTCAGTCCCTGACAGACCCTATCCCTATCCCTCAGTCCCTGACAGACCCTATCCCTCAGTCCCTGACAGACCATATCCATCAGTCCCTGACAGACCCTATCCCTATCCCTCAGTCCCTGACAGACCCTATCCCTCAGTCCCTGACAGACCCTATCCATCAGTCCCTGACAGACCCTATCCCTATCCCTCAGTCCCTGACAGACCCTATCCATCAGTCCCTGACAGACCCTATCCCTCAGTCCCTGACAGACCCTATCCCTCAGTCCCTGACAGACCCTATCCCTATCCCTCAGTCCCTGACAGACCCTATCCCTAAACATCAGTCCCTGACAGACCCTATCCATCAGTCCCTGACAGACCCTATCCCTATCCCTCAGTCCCTGACAGACCCTATCCCTAAACATCAGTCCCTGACAGACCCTATCCATCAGTCCCTGACAGACCATATCCCTCAGTCCCTGACAGACCCTATCCCTCAGTCCCTGACAGACCCTATCCCTCAGTCCCTGACAGACCCTATCCCTATCCCTCAGTCCCTGACAGACCCTATCCCTATCCCTCAGTCCCTGACAGACCCTATCCATCAGTCCCTGACAGACCCTATCCCTATCCCTCAGTCCCTGACAGACCCTATCCCTCAGTCCCTGACAGACCCTATCCCTAAACATCAGTCCCTGACAGACCCTATCCCAATCCCTCACTCCCTGACAGACCCTATCCCTTAGTCCCTGACAGACCCTATCCCTCAGTCCCTGACAGACCCTATCCCTCAGTCCCTGACAGACCCTATCCCTATCCCAAGTCCCTGACAGACCCTATCCCTCAGTCCCTGACAGACCCTATCCCTATCCCTCAGTCCCTGACAGACCCTATCCCTTAGTCCCTGACAGACCCTATCCCTCAGTCCCTAACAGACCCTATCCCTATCCATCAGTCCCTGACAGACCCTATCCCTATCCATCAGTCCCTGACAGACCCTATCCCTATCCCCCAGTCCCTGACAGACCCTATCCCTACCCCCAGTCCCTGACAGACCCTATCCCTCAGTCCCTGACAGACCCTATCCCTCAGTCCCTGACAGACCCTATCCCTATCCCTCAGTCCCTGACAGACCCTATCCCTCAGTCCCTGACAGACCATATCCATCAGTCCCTGACAGACCCTATCCCTATCCCTCAGTCCCTGACAGACCCTATCCCTCAGTCCCTGACAGACCCTATCCATCAGTCCCTGACAGACCCTATCCCTATCCCTCAGTCCCTGACAGACCCTATCCATCAGTCCCTGACAGACCCTATCCCTCAGTCCCTGACAGACCCTATCCCTCAGTCCATGACAGACCCTATCCCTATCCCTCAGTCCCTGACAGACCCTATCCCTAAACATCAGTCCCTGACAGACCCTATCCATCAGTCCCTGACAGACCCTATCCCTATCCCTCAGTCCCTGACAGACCCTATCCCTAAACATCAGTCCCTGACAGACCCTATCCATCAGTCCCTGACAGACCATATCCCTCAGTCCCTGACAGACCCTATCCCTCAGTCCCTGACAGACCCTATCCCTCAGTCCCTGACAGACCCTATCCCTATCCCTCAGTCCCTGACAGACCCTATCCCTATCCCTCAGTCCCTGACAGACCCTATCCATCAGTCCCTGACAGACCCTATCCCTATCCCTCAGTCCCTGACAGACCCTATCCCTCAGTCCCTGACAGACCCTATCCCTAAACATCAGTCCCTGACAGACCCTATCCCTATCCCTCAGTCCCTGACAGACCCTATCCCTATCCCTCAGTCCCTGACAGACCCTATCCATCAGTCCCTGACAGACCCTATCCCTATCCCTCAGTCCCTGACAGACCCTATCCCTCAGTCCCTGACAGACCCTATCCCTAAACATCAGTCCCTGACAGACCCTATCCCAATCCCTCAGTCCCTGACAGACCCTATCCCTCAGTCCCTGACAGACCCTATCCCCCAGTCCCTGACAGACCCTATCCCTATCCCTCAGTCCCTGACAGACCCTATCCCAATCCCTCAGTCCCTGACAGACCCTATCCATCAGTCCCTGACAGACCCTATCCCTATCCCTCAGTCCCTGACAGACCCTATCCCTAAACATCAGTCCCTGACAGACCCTATCCATCAGTCCCTGACAGACCATATCCCTCAGTCCCTGACAGACCCTATCCCTCAGTCCCTGACAGACCCTATCCCTCAGTCCCTGACAGACCCTATCCCTCAGTCCCTGACAGACCCTATCCATCAGTCCCTGACAGACCCTATCCCTATCCCTAAGTCCCTGACAGACCCTATCCCTCAGTCCCTGACAGACCCTATCCCAATCCCTCAGTCCCTGACAGACCCTATCCCTCAGTCCCTGACAGACCCTATCCCTATCCCTCAGTCCCTGACAGACCCTATCCCTATCCCTCAGTCCCTGACAGACCCTATCCCTAAACATCAGTCCCTGACAGACCCTATCCATCAGTCCCTGACAGACCCTATCCCTATCCCTCAGTCCCTGACAGACCCTATCCCTAAACATCAGTCCCTGACAGACCCTATCCATCAGTCCCTGACAGACCATATCCCTCAGTCCCTGACAGACCCTATCCCTCAGTCCCTGACAGACCCTATCCCTCAGTCCCTGACAGACCCTATCCCTATCCCTCAGTCCCTGACAGACCCTATCCCTATCCCTCAGTCCCTGACAGACCCTATCCATCAGTCCCTGACAGACCCTATCCCTATCCCTCAGTCCCTGACAGACCCTATCCCTCAGTCCCTGACAGACCCTATCCCTAAACATCAGTCCCTGACAGACCCTATCCCAATCCCTCACTCCCTGACAGACCCTATCCCTTAGTCCCTGACAGACCCTATCCCTCAGTCCCTGACAGACCCTATCCCTCAGTCCCTGACAGACCCTATCCCTATCCCAAGTCCCTGACAGACCCTATCCCTCAGTCCCTGACAGACCCTATCCCTATCCCTCAGTCCCTGACAGACCCTATCCCTTAGTCCCTGACAGACCCTATCCCTCAGTCCCTAACAGACCCTATCCCTATCCATCAGTCCCTGACAGACCCTATCCCTATCCATCAGTCCCTGACAGACCCTATCCCTATCCCCCAGTCCCTGACAGACCCTATCCCTACCCCCAGTCCCTGACAGACCCTATCCCTCAGTCCCTGACAGACCCTATCCCTCAGTCCCTGACAGACCCTATCCCTATCCCTCAGTCCCTGACAGACCCTATCCCTCAGTCCCTGACAGACCATATCCATCAGTCCCTGACAGACCCTATCCCTATCCCTCAGTCCCTGACAGACCCTATCCCTCAGTCCCTGACAGACCCTATCCATCAGTCCCTGACAGACCCTATCCCTATCCCTCAGTCCCTGACAGACCCTATCCATCAGTCCCTGACAGACCCTATCCCTCAGTCCCTGACAGACCCTATCCCTCAGTCCATGACAGACCCTATCCCTATCCCTCAGTCCCTGACAGACCCTATCCCTAAACATCAGTCCCTGACAGACCCTATCCATCAGTCCCTGACAGACCCTATCCCTATCCCTCAGTCCCTGACAGACCCTATCCCTAAACATCAGTCCCTGACAGACCCTATCCATCAGTCCCTGACAGACCATATCCCTCAGTCCCTGACAGACCCTATCCCTCAGTCCCTGACAGACCCTATCCCTCAGTCCCTGACAGACCCTATCCCTATCCCTCAGTCCCTGACAGACCCTATCCCTATCCCTCAGTCCCTGACAGACCCTATCCATCAGTCCCTGACAGACCCTATCCCTATCCCTCAGTCCCTGACAGACCCTATCCCTCAGTCCCTGACAGACCCTATCCCTAAACATCAGTCCCTGACAGACCCTATCCCTATCCCTCAGTCCCTGACAGACCCTATCCCTATCCCTCAGTCCCTGACAGACCCTATCCATCAGTCCCTGACAGACCCTATCCCTATCCCTCAGTCCCTGACAGACCCTATCCCTCAGTCCCTGACAGACCCTATCCCTAAACATCAGTCCCTGACAGACCCTATCCCAATCCCTCAGTCCCTGACAGACCCTATCCCTCAGTCCCTGACAGACCCTATCCCCCAGTCCCTGACAGACCCTATCCCTATCCCTCAGTCCCTGACAGACCCTATCCCAATCCCTCAGTCCCTGACAGACCCTATCCATCAGTCCCTGACAGACCCTATCCCTATCCCTCAGTCCCTGACAGACCCTATCCCTAAACATCAGTCCCTGACAGACCCTATCCATCAGTCCCTGACAGACCATATCCCTCAGTCCCTGACAGACCCTATCCCTCAGTCCCTGACAGACCCTATCCCTCAGTCCCTGACAGACCCTATCCCTCAGTCCCTGACAGACCCTATCCATCAGTCCCTGACAGACCCTATCCCTATCCCTAAGTCCCTGACAGACCCTATCCCTCAGTCCCTGACAGACCCTATCCCAATCCCTCAGTCCCTGACAGACCCTATCCCTCAGTCCCTGACAGACCCTATCCCTATCCCTCAGTCCCTGACAGACCCTATCCCTCAGTCCCTGACAGACCCTATCCCTCAGTCCCTGACAGACCCTATCCCTCAGTCCCTGACAGACCCTATCCCTCAGTCCCTGACAGACCCTATCCCTCAGTCCCTGACAGACCCTATCCCTCAGTCCCTGACAGACCCTATCCCTCAGTCCCTGACAGACCCTATCCCTATCCCTCAGTCCCTGACAGACCCTATCCCTCAGTCCCTGACAGACCCTATCCCTCAATCCCTGACAGACCCTATCCCTCAGTCCCTGACAGACCCTATCCTTAGTCCCTGACAGACCCTATCCCTCAGTCCCTGACAGACCCTATCCCTATCCCTCAGTCCCTGACAGACCCTATCCCTATCCCCCAGTCCCTGACAGACCCTATCCCTCAGTCCCTGACAGACCCTATCCCTCAGTCCCTGACAGACCCTATCCCTCAGTCCCTGACAGACCCTATCCCCCAGTCCCTGGCAGACCCTATCCCTAAACATCAGTCCCTGACAGACCCTATCCCCCATTCCCTGACAGACCCTATCCCTATCCCTCAGTTCCTGACAGACCCTATCCCTCAGTCCCTGACAGACCCTATCCCTCAGTCCCTGACAGACCCTATCCCTCAGTCCCTGACAGACCCTATCCCTCAGTCCCTGACAGACCCTATCCCTCAGTTCCTGACAGACCCTATCCCTCAGTCCCTGACAGACCCTATCCCTATCCCTCAGTCCCTGACAGACCCTATCCCTCAGTCCCTGACAGACCCTATCCCTCAGTTCCTGACAGACCCTATCGCTCAGTCCCTGACAGACCCTATCCCTCAGTTCCTGACAGACTCTATCCCTCAGTTCCTGACAGACTCTATCCCTCAGTTCCTGACAGACCCTATCCCTCAGTCCCTGACAGACCCTATCCCTCAGTCCCTGACAGACCCTATCCCTCAGTCCCTGACAGACCCTATCCCTATCCCTCAGTCCCTGACAGACCCTATCCCTCAGTCCCTGACAGACCCTATCCCTCAGTCCCTGACAGACCCTATCCCTCAGTTCCTGACAGACCCTATCCCTCAGTCCCTGACAGACCATATCCCTCAGTCCCTGACAGACCCTATCCCTCAGTTCCTGACAGACCCTATCCCTCAGTTCCTGACAGACCCTATCCCCAGTCCCTGACAGACCCTATCCCTATCCCTCAGTCCCTGACAGACCCAAACCCTATCCCCCAGTCCCTGACAGACCCTATCCCTCAGTTCCTGACAGACCCTATCCCTCAGTCCCTGACAGACCCTATCGCTCAGTCCCTGACAGACCCTATCCCTCAGTTCCTGACAGACTCTATCCCTCAGTTCCTGACAGACCCTATCCCTCAGTCCCTGACAGACCCTATCCCTCAGTCCCTGACAGACCCTATCCCTCAGTCCCTGACAGACCCTATCCCTATCCCTCAGTCCCTGACAGACCCTATCCCTCAGTCCCTGACAGACCCTATCCCTCAGTCCCTGACAGACCCTATCCCTCAGTTCCTGACAGACCCTATCCCTCAGTCCCTGACAGACCCTATCCCTCAGTCCCTGACAGACCCTATCCCTCAGTTCCTGACAGTCCCTATCCCCAGTCCCTGACAGACCCTATCCCTATCCCTCAGTCCCTGACAGACCCTATCCCTATCCCTCAGTCCCTGACAGACCCTATCCCTATCCCCAGTCCCTGACAGACCCTATCCCTATCCCTCAGTCCCTGACAGACCCTATCCCTATCCCTCAGTCCCTGACAGACCCTATCCCTCAGTTCCTGACAGACCCTATCCCTATCCCTCAGTCCCTGACAGACCCTATCCCTATCCCTCAGTCCCTGACAGACCCTATCCCTAAGTCCCTGACAGACCCTATCCCTATCCCTCAGTCCCTGACAGACCCTATCCCTCAGTCCCTGACAGACCCTATCCCCCAGTCCCTGACAGACCCTATCCCTCAGTCCCTGACAGACCCTATCCCTATCCCCAGTCCCTGACAGACCCTATCCCTCAGTCCCTGACAGAACCTATCCCTATCCCTCAGTCCCTGACAGACCCTATCCCTCAGTTCCTGACAGACCCTATCCCTATCCCTCAGTCCCTGACAGACCCTATCCCTCAGTCCCTGACAGACCCTATCCCTCAGTCCCTGACAGACCCTATCCCTCAGTCCCTGACATACCCTATCCCTCAGTCCCTGACAGACCCTATCCCTCAGTCCCTGACAGACCCTATCCCTATCCCTCAGTCCCTGACAGACCCTATCCCTCAGTCCCTGACAGACCCTATCCCTCAGTCCCTGACAGACCCTATCCATCAGTCCCTGACAGACCCTATCCCTAAGTCCCTGACAGGCCCTATCCCTCAGTCCCTGACAGTTCCTATCCCTCAGTCCCTGACAGACCCTATCCCTTAGTCCCTGACAGACCCTATCCCTCAGTCCCTGACAGACCCTATCCCTCAGTCCCTGACAGACCCTATCCCTATCCCAAGTCCCTGACAGACCCTATCCCTCAGTCCCTGACAGACCCTATCCCTATCCCTCAGTCCCTGACAGACCCAATCCCTATCCCCAGTCCCTGACAGACCCTATCCCTATCCCTCAGTCGCTGACAGACCCTATCCCTATCCCTCAGTCCCTGACAGACCCTATCCCTCAGTCCCTGACAGACCCTATCCCTATCCCTCAGTCCCTGACAGACCCTATCCCTTAGTCCCTGACAGACCCTATCCCTCAGTCCCTAACAGACCCTATCCCTATCCATCAGTCCCTGACAGACCCTATCCCTATCCCCCAGTCCCTGACAGACCCTATCCCTACCCCCAGTCCCTGACAGACCCTATCGCTCAGTCCCTGACAGACCCTATCCATCAGTCCCTGACAGACCCTATCCCCATCCCTCAGTCCCTGACAGACCCTATCCCTAAACATCAGTCCCTGACAGACCCTATCCATCAGTCCCTGACAGACCCTATCCCTATCCCTCAGTCCCTGACAGACCCTATCCCTATCCCTCAGTCCCTGACAGACCCTATCCCTAAACATCAGTCCCTGACAGACCCTATCCATCAGTCCCTGACAGACCATATCCCTCAGTCCCTGACAGACCCTATCCCACAGTCCCTGACAGACCCTATCCCTCAGTCCCTGACAGACCCTATCCCTCAGTCCCTGACAGACCCTATCCATCAGTCCCTGACAGACCCTATCCCTATCCCTCAGTCCGTGACAGACCCTATCCCTCAGTCCCTGACAGACCCTATCCCTAAACATCAGTCCCTGACAGACCCTATCCCAATTCCTCAGTCCCTGACAGACCCTATCCATCAGTCCCTGACAGACCCTATCCCTATCCCTCAGTCCCTGACAGACCCTATCCCTAAACATCAGTCCCTGACAGACCCTATCCATCAGTCCCTGACAGACCATATCCCTCAGTCCCTGACAGACCCTATCCCTCAGTCCCTGACAGACCCTATCCCTCAGTCCCTGACAGACCCTATCCCTCAGTCCCTGACAGACCCTATCCATCAGTCCCTGACAGACCCTATCCCTATCCCTCAGTCCCTGACAGACCCTATCCCTCAGTCCCTGACAGACCCTATCCCTAAACATCAGTCCCTGACAGACCCTATCCCAATCCCTCAGTCCCTGACAGACCCTATCCCTCAGTCCCTGACAGACCCTATCCCTATCCCTCAGTCCCTGACAGACCCTATCCCTCAGTCCCTGACAGACCCTATCCCTCAGTCCCTGACAGACCCTATCCCTCAGTCCCTGACAGACCCTATCCCTCAGTCCCTGACAGACCCTATCCCTCAGTCCCTGACAGACCCTATCCCTCAGTCCCTGACAGACCCTATCCCTCAGTCCCTGACAGACCCTATCCCTATCCCTCAGTCCCTGACAGACCCTATCCCTCAGTCCCTGACAGACCATATCCCTCAATCCCTGACAGACCCTATCCCTCAATCCCTGACAGACCCTATCCCTCAGTCCCTGACAGACCCTATCCTTAGTCCCTGACAGACCCTATCCCTCAGTCCCTGACAGACCCTATCCCTATCCCTCAGTCCCTGACAGACCCTATCCCTATCCCCCAGTCCCTGACAGACCCTATCCCTCAGTCCCTGACAGACCCTATCCCTCAGTCCCTGACAGACCCTATCCCTCAGTCCCTGACAGACCCTATCCCCCAGTCCCTGGAAGACCCTATCCCTAAACATCAGTCCCTGACAGACCCTATCCCTCAGTCCCTGACAGACCCTATCCCTATCCCTCAGTTCCTGCCAGACCCTATCCCTCAGTCCCTGACAGACCCTATCCCTCAGTCCCTGACAGACCCTATCCCTCAGTCCCTGACAGACCCTATCCCTCAGTTCCTGACAGACCCTATCCCTCAGTCCCTGACAGACCCTATCCCTATCCCTCAGTCCCTGACAGACCCTATCCCTCAGTCCCTGACAGACCCTATCCCTCAGTCCCTGACAGACCCTATCCATCAGTCCCTGACAGACCCTATCCCTATCGCTCAGTCCCTGACAGACCTTATCCCTCAGTCCCTGACAGACCCTATCCCTCAGTCCCTGACAGACCCTATCCCTCAGTCCCTGACAGACCCTATCCCTCAGTCCCTGACAGACCCTATCCCTCAGTCCCTGACAGACCCTATCCCTCAGTCCCTGACAGAACCTATCCCTCAGTCCCTGACAGACCCTATCCCTCAGTCCCTGACAGACCCTATCCCTCAGTCCCTGACAGAACCTATCCATCAGTCCCTGACAGACCCTATCCCTATCCCTCAGTCCCTGACAGACCCTACCCCTCAGTCCTTGACAGACCCTATCCCTATCCCTCTGTCCCTGACAGACCCTATCCCTCAGTCCCTGACAGACCCTATCCCCCAGTCCCTGACAGACCATATCCCTCAATCCCTGACAGACCCTATCCCTCAATCCCTGACAGACCCTATCCCTCAGTCCCTGACAGACCCTATCCTTAGTCCCTGACAGACCCTATCCCTCAGTCCCTGACAGACCCTATCCCTATCCCTCAGTCCCTGACAGACCCTATCCCTATCCCCCAGTCCCTGACAGACCCTATCCCTCAGTCCCTGACAGACCCTATCCCTCAGTCCCTGACAGACCCTATCCCTCAGTCCCTGACAGACCCTATCCCCCAGTCCCTGGCAGACCCTATCCCTAAACATCAGTCCCTGACAGACCCTATCCCTCAGTCCCTGACAGACCCTATCCCCCAGTCCCTGACAGACCCTATCCCTATCCCTCAGTTCCTGACAGACCCTATCCCTCAGTCCCTGACAGACCCTATCCCTCAGTCCCTGACAGACCCTATCCCTCAGTCCCTGACAGACCCTATCCCTCAGTTCCTGACAGACCCTATCCCTCAGTCCCTGACAGACCCTATCCCTATCCCTCAGTCCCTGACAGACCCTATCCCTCAGTCCCTGACAGACCCTATCCCTCAGTTCCTGACAGACCCTATCGCTCAGTCCCTGACAGACCCTATCGCTCAGTCCCTGACAGACCCTATCCCTCAGTTCCTGACAGACTCTATCCCTCAGTTCCTGACAGACTCTATCCCTCAGTTCCTGACAGACCCTATCCCTCAGTTCCTGACAGACCCTATCCCTCAGTCCCTGACAGACCCTATCCCTCAGTCCCTGACAGACCCTATCCCTATCCCTCAGTCCCTGACAGACCCTATCCCTCAGTTCCTGACAGACCCTATCCCTCAGTCCCTGACAGACCCTATCCCTCAGTCCCTGACAGACCCTATCCCTCAGTTCCTGACAGACCCTATCCCCAGTCCCTGACAGACCCTATCCCTATCCCTCAGTCCCTGACAGACCCAAACCCTATCCCCCAGTCCCTGACAGACCCTAGCCCTATCCCCCAGTCCCTGACAGACCCTATCCCTCAGTCCCTGACAGACCCTATCCCTCAGTCCCTGACAGACCCTATCCCTCAGTCCCTGACAGACCCTATCCCTCAGTTCCTGACAGACCATATCCCTCAGTCCCTGACAGACCCTATCCCTATCCCTCAGTCCCTGACAGACCCTATCCCTCAGTCCCTGACAGACCCTATCCCTCAGTTCCTGACAGACCCTATCGCTCAGTCCCTGACAGACCCTATCCCTCAGTTCCTGACAGACTCTATCCCTCAGTTCCTGACAGACCCTATCCCTCAGTCCCTGACAGACCCTATCCCTCAGTCCCTGACAGACCCTATCCCTCAGTCCCTGACAGACCCTATCCCTATCCCTCAGTCCCTGACAGACCCTATCCCTCAGTCCCTGACAGACCCTATCCCTCAGTCCCTGACAGACCCTGTCCCTCAGTTCCTGACAGACCCTATCCCTCAGTCCCTGACTGACCCTATCCCTCAGTCCCTGACAGACCCTATCCCTCAGTTCCTGACAGACCCTATCCCCAGTCCCTGACAGACCCTATCCCTATCCCCCAGTCCCTGACAGACCCTATCCCTCAGTCCCTGACAGACCCTATCCCTCAGTCCCTGACAGACCCTATCCCTCAGTCCCTGACAGACCCTATCCCCCAGTCCCTGACAGACCCTATCCCTATCCCTCATTCCCTGACAGACCCTATCCCTCAGTCCCTGACAGACCCTATCCCTCAGTCCCTGACAGACCCTATCCCTATCCCTCAGTCCCTGACAGACCCTATCCATCAGTCCCTGACAGACCCTATCCCTATCCCTCAGTTCCTGACAGACCCTATCCCTCAGTCCCTGACAGACCCTATCCCTCAGTCCCTGACAGACCCTATCCCTCAGTCCCTGACAGACCCTATCCCCCAGTCCCTGACAGACCCTATCCCTATCCCTCAGTCCCTGACAGACCCTATCCCTCAGTCCCTGACAGACCCTATCCCTCAGTCCCTGACAGACCCTATCCCTATCCCTCAGTCCCTGACAGACCCTATCCATCAGTCCCTGACAGACCCTATCCCTATCCCTCAGTCCCTGACAGACCCTATCCCTCAGTCCCTGACAGACCCTATCCCCAGTCTCTGACAGACCCTATCCCTATCCCTCAGTCCCTGACAGACCCTATCCCTCAGTCCCTGACAGACCCTATCCCTATCCCTCAGTCCCTGACAGACCCTATCCCTCAGTCCCTGACAGACCCTATCCCTCAGTCCCTGACAGACCCTATCCCTATCCCCAGTCCCTGACAGACCCTATCCCTAAGTCCCTGACAGACCCTATCCCTATCCCTCAGTCCCTGACAGACCCTATCCCTATCCCCCAGTCCCTGACAGACCCTAACCTTGAGCCAAGTTGCCGTGTTCACGTGCTAGTCAGACCTAGAAACTCCGAAACGTCCAACTTGCTAGCTGGTTGAATGTGGCACGTGTATAACTACAACCAAGTTGGAAATGTCAGAGTTTCCATGTTCCGACTAGCACATGAACGTGTCAGTATTCACCGGCCACATCGTCATGATAATGTGGCCGGTGACATTTTGCTTCTTGCTCGTCCAATACCTTCAAAACTTGACTGCTGACATATAAAACATGTTGGTCCTGCATCAACAGTGGACTAATGAAAAGAAATACCAAAATATAGTTTTTGAGTAAATCTTTTCCTTTAAGAGTTATTAATGTCAAATAAAATGAAATCAAATGTTATTGGTCACATACACATGGTAAGCAGATGTTATTGCGAGTGTAGGGAAATTCTTGTAATACATAAAATAAAATAAAATAAAATACTGCAAAGTTTCCTAAGGACTAGAAGCGAGGCAGCCCTCTCTGTCGACGCCATTTTGTTCACATTAAAGATGTCTATCATGTCTGTCATATTTAGAAACCAAGTAGCCAGGGTAGGATTATACTCCCTGTCTATCTTATAGAAACCAAGTAGCCAGGGTAGGATTATACTCCCTGCCTATCTTATAGAAACCAAGTAGCCAGGGTAGGATTATACTCCCTGCCTATCTTATAGAAACCAAGTAGCCAGGGTAGGATTATACTCCCTGCCTATTTTATAGAAACCAAGTATCCAGGGTAGGATTATACTCCCTGCCTATCTTATAGAAACCAAGTAGCCAGGGTAGGGTTATACTCCCTGCCTATCTTATAGAAACCAAGTAGCCAGGGTAGGATTATACTCCCTGTCTATCTTATAGAAACCAAGTAGCCAGGGTAGGATTATACTCCCTGTCTATCTTATAGAAACCAAGTAGCCAGGGTAGGATTATACTCCCTGCCTATCTTATAGAAACCAAGTAGCCAGGGTAGGATTATACTCCCTGTCTATCTTATAGAAACCAAGTAGCCAGGGTAGGATTATACTCCCTGTCTATCTTATAGAAACCAAGTAGCCATGGTAGGATTATACTCCCTGCCTATCTTATAGAAACCAAGTAGCCAGGGTAGGATTATACTCCCTGTCTATCTTATAGAAACCAAGTAGCCAGGGTAGGATTATACTCCCTGCCTATCTTATAGAAACCAAGTAGCCAGGGTAGGATTATACTCCCTGTCTATCTTATAGAAACCAAGTAGCCAGGGTAGGATTATACTCCCTGCCTATCTTATAGAAACCAAGTAGCCAGGGTGTTTCCTTTAGGATTATACTCCCTGCCTATCTTATAGAAACCAAGTAGCCAGGGTAGGATTATACTCCCTGTCTATCTTATAGAAACCAAGTAGCCAGGGTAGGATTATACTCCCTGTCTATCTTATAGAAACCAAGTAGCCAGGGTGTTTCCTTTAGGATTATACTCCCTGCCTATTTTATAGAAACCAAGTAGCCAGGGTAGGATTATACTCCCTGCCTATCTTATAGAACCCAAGTAGCCAGGATAGGATTATACTCCCTGCCTATCTTATAGAAACCAAGTAGCCAGGGTAGGATTATACTCCCTGCCTATTTTATAGAAACCAAGTAGCCAGGGTAGGATTATACTCCCTGCCTATTTTATAGAAACCAAGTAGCCAGGGTAGGATTATACTCCCTGCCTATCTTATAGAAACCAAGTAGCCAGGGTAGGGTTATACTCCCTGTCTATTTTATAGAAAACAAGTAGCCAGGGTAGGATTATACTCCCTGCCTATCTTATAGAAACCAAGTAGCCAGGGTAGGGTTATACTCCCTGTCTATCTTATAGAAACCAAGTAGCCAGGGTAGGATTATACTCCCTGTCTATCTTATAGAAACCAAGTAGCCAGGGTAGGATTATACTCCCTGCCTATCTTATAGAAACCAAGTAGCCAGGGTGTTTCCTTTAGGATTATACTCCCTGCCTATCTTATAGAAACCAAGTAGCCAGGGTAGGATTATACTCCCTGCCTATCTTATAGAAACCAAGTAGCCAGGGTAGGGTTATACTCCCTGTCTATCTTATAGAAACCAAGTAGCCAGGGTGTTTCCTTTAGGATTATACTCCCTGCCTATCTTATAGAAACCAAGTAGCCAGGGTAGGATTATACTCCCTGTCTATCTTATAGAAACCAAGTAGCCAGGGTAGGATTATACTCCCTGTCTATCTTATAGAAACCAAGTAGCCAGGGTAGGATTATACTCCCTGCCTATTTTATAGAAACCAAGTAGCCAGGGTAGGATTATACTCCCTGTCTATCTTATAGAAACCAAGTAGCCAGGGTGTTTCCTTTAGGATTATAATCCCTGCCTATCTTATAGAAACCAAGTAGCCAGGGTAGGATTATACTCCCTGCCTATCTTATAGAAACCAAGTAGCCAGGGTAGGATTATACTCCCTGCCTATCTTATAGAAACCAAGTAGCCAGGGTGTCTCCTTTAGGATTATACTCCCTGTCTATCTTATAGAAACCAAGTAGCCAGGGTAGGGTTATACTCCCTGCCTATCTTATAGAAACCAAGTAGCCAGGGTAGGATTATACTCCCTGCCTATTTTATAGAAACCAAGTAGCCAGGGTAGGATTATACTCCCTGTCTATCTTATAGAAACCAAGTAGCCAGGGTAGGATTATACTCCCTGTCTATCTCATAGAAACCAAGTAGCCAGGGTAGGATTATACTCCCTGCCTATCTTATAGAAACCAAGTAGCCAGGGTAGGATTATACTCCCTGCCTATCTTATAGAAACCAAGTAGCCAGGGTAGGATTATACTCCCTGCCTATTTTATAGAAACCAAGTAGCCAGGGTAGGATTATACTCCCTGTCTATCTTATAGAAACCAAATAGCCAGGGTAGGATTATACTCCCTGCCTATCTTATAGAAACCAAGTAGCCAGGGTGTCTCCTTTAGGATTATACTCCCTGCCTATCTTATAGAAACCAAGTAGCCAGGGTAGGATTATACTCCCTGCCTATCTTATAGAAACCAAGTAGCCAGGGTAGGATTATACTCCCTGCCTATCTTATAGAAACCAAGTAGCCATGGTAGGATTATACTCCCTGCCTATCTTATAGAAACCAAGTAGCCAGGGTAGGATTATACTCCCTGTCTATCTTATAGAAACCAAGTAGCCAGGGTAGGATTATACTCCCTGTCTATCTTATAGAAACCAAGTAGCCAGGGTAGGATTATACTCCCTGTCTATCTTATAGAAACCAAGTAGCCAGGGTAGGATTATACTCCCTGCCTATTTTATAGAAACCAAGTAGCCAGGGTAGGATTATACTCCCTGTCTATCTTATAGAAACCAAGTAGCCAGGGTAGGATTATACTCCCTGCCTATCTTATAGAAACCAAGTAGCCAGGGTAGGATTATACTCCCTGCCTATCTTATAGAAACCAAGTAGCCAGGGTAGGATTATACTCCCTGTCTATCTTATAGAAACCAAGTAGCCAGGGTAGGATTATACTCCCTGTCTATCTTATAGAAACCAAGTAGCCAGGGTAGGATTATACTCCCTGTCTATCTTATAGAAACCAAGTAGCCAGGGTGTCTCCTTTAGGATTATACTCCCTGCCTATCTTATAGAAACCAAGTAGCCAGGGTAGGATTATACTCCCTGCCTATCTTATAGAAACCAAGTAGCCAGGGTGTTTCCTTTAGGATTATACTCCCTGCCTATCTTATAGAAACCAAGTAGCCAGGGTGTCTCCTTTAGGATTATACTCCCTGCCTATCTTATAGAAACCAAGTAGCCAGGGTAGGATTATACTCCCTGCCTATCTTATAGAAACCAAGTAGCCAGGGTAGGATTATAATCCCTGTCTATCTTATAGAAACCAAGTAGCCAGGGTGTCTCCTTTAGGATTATACTCCCTGTCTATCTTATAGAAACCAAGTAGCCAGGGTAGGATTATACTCCCTGCCTATCTTATAGAAACCAAGTAGCCAGGGTAGGATTATACTCCCTGTCTATCTTATAGAAACCAAGTAGCCAGGGTAGGATTATACTCCCTGTCTATCTTATAGAAACCAAGTAGCCAGGGTAGGATTATACTCCCTGCCTATCTTATAGAAACCAAGTAGCCATGGTGTTTCCTTTAGGATTATACTCCCTGCCTATCTTATAGAAACCAAGTAGCCAGGGTAGGATTATACTCCCGGCCTATCTTATAGAAACCAAGTAGCCAGGGTAGGATTATACTCCCTGCCTATCTTATAGAAACCAAGTAGCCATGGTGTCTCCTTTAGGATTATACTCCCTGCCTATCTTATAGAAACCAAGTAGCCAGGGTAGGATTATACTCCCTGCCTATCTTATAGAAACCAAGTAGCCAGGGTAGGATTATACTCCCTGCCTATCTTATAGAAACCAAGTAGCCAGGGTAGGATTATACTCCCTGTCTATCTTATAGAAACCAAGTAGCCAGGGTGTTTCCTTTAGGATTATACTCCCTGCCTATCTTATAGAAACCAAGTAGCCAGGGTAGGATTATACTCCCTGCCTATCTTATAGAAACCAAGTAGCCAGGGTAGGATTATACTCCCTGCCTATCTTATAGAAACCAAGTAGCCAGGGTAGGATTATACTCCCTGTCTATTTTATAGAAACCAAGTAGCCAGGGTGTCTCCTTTAGGATTATACTCCCTGCCTATCTTATAGAAACCAAGTAGCCAGGGTAGGATTATACTCCCTGCCTATCTTATAGAAACCAAGTAGCCAGGGTAGGATTATACTCCCTGTCTATCTCATAGAAACCAAGTAGCCAGGGTAGGATTATACTCCCTGCCTATCTTATAGAAACCAAGTAGCCAGGGTAGGATTATACTCCCTGCCTATCTTATAGAAACCAAGTAGCCAGGGTAGGATTATACTCCCTGCCTATTTTATAGAAACCAAGTAGCCAGGGTAGGATTATACTCCCTGTCTATCTTATAGAAACCAAATAGCCAGGGTAGGATTATACTCCCTGCCTATCTTATAGAAACCAAGTAGCCAGGGTGTCTCCTTTAGGATTATACTCCCTGCCTATCTTATAGAAACCAAGTAGCCAGGGTAGGATTATACTCCCTGCCTATCTTATAGAAACCAAGTAGCCAGGGTAGGATTATACTCCCTGCCTATCTTATAGAAACCAAGTAGCCATGGTAGGATTATACTCCCTGCCTATCTTATAGAAACCAAGTAGCCAGGGTAGGATTATACTCCCTGTCTATCTTATAGAAACCAAGTAGCCAGGGTAGGATTATACTCCCTGTCTATCTTATAGAAACCAAGTAGCCAGGGTAGGATTATACTCCCTGTCTATCTTATAGAAACCAAGTAGCCAGGGTAGGATTATACTCCCTGCCTATTTTATAGAAACCAAGTAGCCAGGGTAGGATTATACTCCCTGTCTATCTTATAGAAACCAAGTAGCCAGGGTAGGATTATACTCCCTGCCTATCTTATAGAAACCAAGTAGCCAGGGTAGGATTATACTCCCTGCCTATCTTATAGAAACCAAGTAGCCAGGGTAGGATTATACTCCCTGTCTATCTTATAGAAACCAAGTAGCCAGGGTAGGATTATACTCCCTGTCTATCTCATAGAAACCAAGTAGCCAGGGTAGGATTATACTCCCTGCCTATCTTATAGAAACCAAGTAGCCAGGGTAGGATTATACTCCCTGCCTATCTTATAGAAACCAAGTAGCCAGGGTAGGATTATACTCCCTGCCTATTTTATAGAAACCAAGTAGCCAGGGTAGGATTATACTCCCTGTCTATCTTATAGAAACCAAATAGCCAGGGTAGGATTATACTCCCTGCCTATCTTATAGAAACCAAGTAGCCAGGGTGTCTCCTTTAGGATTATACTCCCTGCCTATCTTATAGAAACCAAGTAGCCAGGGTAGGATTATACTCCCTGCCTATCTTATAGAAACCAAGTAGCCAGGGTAGGATTATACTCCCTGCCTATCTTATAGAAACCAAGTAGCCATGGTAGGATTATACTCCCTGCCTATCTTATAGAAACCAAGTAGCCAGGGTAGGATTATACTCCCTGTCTATCTTATAGAAACCAAGTAGCCAGGGTAGGATTATACTCCCTGTCTATCTTATAGAAACCAAGTAGCCAGGGTAGGATTATACTCCCTGTCTATCTTATAGAAACCAAGTAGCCAGGGTAGGATTATACTCCCTGCCTATTTTATAGAAACCAAGTAGCCAGGGTAGGATTATACTCCCTGTCTATCTTATAGAAACCAAGTAGCCAGGGTAGGATTATACTCCCTGCCTATCTTATAGAAACCAAGTAGCCAGGGTAGGATTATACTCCCTGCCTATCTTATAGAAACCAAGTAGCCAGGGTAGGATTATACTCCCTGTCTATCTTATAGAAACCAAGTAGCCAGGGTAGGATTATACTCCCTGTCTATCTTATAGAAACCAAGTAGCCAGGGTAGGATTATACTCCCTGTCTATCTTATAGAAACCAAGTAGCCAGGGTGTCTCCTTTAGGATTATACTCCCTGCCTATCTTATAGAAACCAAGTAGCCAGGGTAGGATTATACTCCCTGCCTATCTTATAGAAACCAAGTAGCCAGGGTGTTTCCTTTAGGATTATACTCCCTGCCTATCTTATAGAAACCAAGTAGCCAGGGTGTCTCCTTTAGGATTATACTCCCTGCCTATCTTATAGAAACCAAGTAGCCAGGGTAGGATTATACTCCCTGCCTATCTTATAGAAACCAAGTAGCCAGGGTAGGATTATAATCCCTGTCTATTTTATAGAAACCAAGTAGCCAGGGTGTCTCCTTTAGGATTATACTCCCTGTCTATCTTATAGAAACCAAGTAGCCAGGGTAGGATTATACTCCCTGCCTATCTTATAGAAACCAAGTAGCCAGGGTAGGATTATACTCCCTGTCTATCTTATAGAAACCAAGTAGCCAGGGTAGGATTATACTCCCTGTCTATCTTATAGAAACCAAGTAGCCAGGGTAGGATTATACTCCCTGCCTATCTTATAGAAACCAAGTAGCCATGGTGTTTCCTTTAGGATTATACTCCCTGCCTATCTTATAGAAACCAAGTAGCCAGGGTAGGATTATACTCCCGGCCTATCTTATAGAAACCAAGTAGCCAGGGTAGGATTATACTCCCTGCCTATCTTATAGAAACCAAGTAGCCATGGTGTCTCCTTTAGGATTATACTCCCTGCCTATCTTATAGAAACCAAGTAGCCAGGGTAGGATTATACTCCCTGCCTATCTTATAGAAACCAAGTAGCCAGGGTAGGATTATACTCCCTGCCTATCTTATAGAAACCAAGTAGCCAGGGTAGGATTATACTCCCTGTCTATCTTATAGAAACCAAGTAGCCAGGGTGTTTCCTTTAGGATTATACTCCCTGCCTATCTTATAGAAACCAAGTAGCCAGGGTAGGATTATACTCCCTGCCTATCTTATAGAAACCAAGTAGCCAGGGTAGGATTATACTCCCTGCCTATCTTATAGAAACCAAGTAGCCAGGGTAGGATTATACTCCCTGTCTATTTTATAGAAACCAAGTAGCCAGGGTGTCTCCTTTAGGATTATACTCCCTGCCTATCTTATAGAAACCAAGTAGCCAGGGTAGGATTATACTCCCTGCCTATCTTATAGAAACCAAGTAGCCAGGGTAGGATTATACTCCCTGTCTATCTTATAGAAACCAAGTAGCCAGGGTAGGATTATACTCCCTGTCTATCTTATAGAAACCAAGTAGCCAGGGTAGGATTATACTCCCTGTCTATCTTATAGAAACCAAGTAGCCAGGGTAGGATTATACTCCCTGCCTATTTTATAGAAACCAAGTAGCCAGGGTGTCTCCTTTAGGATTATACTCCCTGCCTATCTTATAGAAACCAAGTAGCCAGGGTAGGATTATACTCCCTGCCTATCTTATAGAAACCAAGTAGCCAGGGTAGGATTATACTCCCTGTCTATCTTATAGAAACCAAGTAGCCAGGGTAGGATTATACTCCCTGCCTATCTTATACAAACCAAGTAGCCAGGGTAGGATTATACTCCCTGTCTATCTTATAGAAACCAAGTAGCCAGGGTAGGATTATACTCCCTGTCTATCTTATAGAAACCAAGTAGCCAGGGTGTTTCCTTTAGGATTATACTCCCTGCCTATCTTATAGAAACCAAGTAGCCAGGGTAGGATTATACTCCCTGTCTATTTTATAGAAACCAAGTAGCCAGGGTGTCTCCTTTAGGATTATACTCCCTGCCTATTTTATAGAAACCAAGTAGCCAGGGTAGGATTATACTCCCTGCCTATCTTATAGAAACCAAGTAGCCAGGGTAGGATTATACTCCCTGCCTATCTTATAGAAACCAAGTAGCCAGGGTAGGATTATACTCCCTGTCTATCTTATAGAAACCAAGTAGCCAGGGTAGGATTATACTCCCTGTCTATCTTATAGAAACCAAGTAGCCAGGGTAGGATTATACTCCCTGCCTATCTTATAGAAACCAAGTAGCCAGGGTAGGATTATACTCCCTGCCTATCTTATAGAAACCAAGTAGCCAGGGTAGGATTATACTCCCTGTCTATTTTATAGAAACCAAGTAGCCAGGGTGTCTCCTTTAGGATTATACTCCCTGCCTATCTTATAGAAACCAAGTAGCCAGGGTAGGATTATACTCCCTGCCTATTTTATAGAAACCAAGTAGCCAGGGTAGGATTATACTCCCTGTCTATCTTATAGAAACCAAGTAGCCAGGGTAGGATTATACTCCCTGCCTATCTTATAGAAACCAAGTAGCCAGGGTAGGATTATACTCCCTGTCTATTTTATAGAAACCAAGTAGCCAGGGTAGGATTATACTCCCTGCCTATCTTATAGAAACCAAGTAGCCAGGGTAGGATTATACTCCCTGCCTATCTTATAGAAACCAAGTAGCCAGGGTGTTTCCTTTAGGATTATACTCCCTGTCTATCTTATAGAAACCAAGTAGCCAGGGTAGGATTATACTCCCTGTCTATCTTATAGAAACCAAGTAGCCAGGGTAGGATTATACTCCCTGCATATCTTATAGAAACCAAGTAGCCATGGTGTTTCCTTTAGGATTATACTCCCTGCCTATCTTATAGAAACCAAGTAGCCAGGGTAGGATTATACTCCCTGCCTATCTTATAGAAACCAAGTAGCCAGGGTAGGATTATACTCCCTGCGTATCTTATAGAAACCAAGTAGCCAGGGTAGGATTATACTCCCTGTCTATCTTATAGAAACCAAGTAGCCAGGGTAGGATTATACTCCCTGCCTATTTTATAGAAACCAAGTAGCCAGGGTAGGATTATACTCCCTGCCTATCTTATAGAAACCAAGTAGCCAGGGTAGGATTATACTCCCTGTCTATCTTATAGAAACCAAGTAGCCAGGGTAGGATTATACTCCCTGTCTATCTAATAGAAACCAAGGAGCCAGGGTGTTTCCTTAGGATTATACTCCCTGCCTATCTTATAGAAACCAAGTAGCCAGGGTAGGATTATACTCCCTGTCTATTTTATAGAAACCAAGTAGCCAGGGTAGGATTATACTCCCTGCCTATCTTATAGAAACCAAGGAGCCAGGGTGGTTCCTTTAGGATTATACTCCCTGCCTATCTTATAGAAACCAAGTAGCCAGGGTAGGATTATACTCCCTGTCTATCTTATAGAAACCAAGTAGCCAGGGTGTTTCCTTTAGGATTATACTCCCTGCCTATCTTATAGAAACCAAGTAGCCAGGGTAGGATTATACTCCCTGTCTATCTTATAGAAACCAAGTAGCCAGGGTAGGATTATACTCCCTGCCTATCTTATAGAAACCAAGTAGCCAGGGTAGGATTATACTCCCTGCCTATCTTATAGAAACCAAGTAGCCAGGGTAGGATTATACTCCCTGCCTATCTTATAGAAACCAAGTAGCCAGGGTAGGATTATACTCCCTGCCTATCTTATAGAAACCAAGTAGCCAGGGTAGGATTATACTCCCTGTCTATCTTATAGAAACCAAGTAGCCATGGTAGGATTATACTCCCTGTCTATCTTATAGAAACCAAGTAGCCAGGGTAGGATTATACTCCCTGCCTATCTTATAGAAACCAAGTAGCCAGGGTAGGATTATACTCCCTGTCTATCTTATAGAAACCAAGTAGCCAGAGTAGGATTATACTCCCTGCCTATCTTATAGAAACCAAGTAGCCATGTTGTCTCCTTTAGGGTTATACTCCCTGCCTATCTTATAGAAACCAAGTAGCCATGGTGTCTCCTTTAGGGTTATACTCCCTGCCTATTTTATAGAAACCAAGTAGCCAGGGTAGGATTATACTCCCTGCCTATTTTATAGAAACCAAGTAGCCAGGGTAGGATTATACTCCCTGCCTATCTTATAGAAACCAAGTAGCCAGGGTAGGATTATACTCCCTGCCTATTTTATAGAAACCAAGTAGCCAGGGTAGGATTATACTCCCTGTCTATCTTATATAAACCAAGAGCCAGGGTGTTTCCTTTAGGATTATACTCCCTGCCTATCTTATAGAAACCAAGTAGCCAGGGTAGGATTATACTCCCTGTCTATCTTATAGAAACCAAGTAGCCAGGGTGTTTCCTTTAGGGTTATACTCCCTGCCTATCTTATAGAAACCAAGTAGCCAGGGTAGGATTATACTCCCTGCCTATCTTATAGAAACCAAGTAGCCAGGGTAGGATTATACTCCCTGCCTATCTTATAGAAACCAAGTAGCCAGGGTAGGATTATACTCCCTGCCTATCTTATAGAAACCAAGTAGCCAGGGTAGGATTATACTCCCTGCCTATCTTATAGAAACCAAGTAGCCAGGGTAGGATTATACTCCCTGTCTATCTTATAGAAACCAAGTAGCCAGGGTAGGATTATACTCCCTGCCTATCTTATAGAAACCGAGTAGCCAGGGTAGGATTATACTCCCTGTCTATCTTATAGAAACCAAGTAGCCAGGGTAGGATTATACTCCCTGCCTATCTTATAGAAACCAAGTAGCCAGGGTAGGATTATACTCCCTGCCTATCTTATAGAAACCAAGTAGCCAGGGTAGGATTATACTCCCTGCCTATCTTATAGAAACCAAGTAGCCAGGGTAGGATTATACTCCCTGTCTATCTTATAGAAACCAAGTAGCCAGGGTGTCTCCTTTAGGATTATACTCCCTGTGTATCTTATAGAAACCAAGTAGCCAGGGTAGGATTATACTCCCTGTCTATCTTATAGAAACCAAGTAGCCAGGGTAGGATTATACTCCCTGCCTATCTTATAGAAACCAAGTAGCCAGGGTAGGATTATACTCCCTGTCTATCTTATAGAAACCAAGTAGCCAGGATGTCTCCTTTAGGATTATACTCCCTGTCTATTTTATAGAAACCAAGTAGCCAGGGTGTCTCCTTTAGGATTATACTCCCTGTCTATCTTATAGAAACCAAGTAGCCAGGGTAGGATTATACTCCCTGCCTATTTTATAGAAACCAAGTAGCCAGGGTAGGGTTATACTCCCTGCCTATCTTATAGAAACCAAGTAGCCAGGGTAGGAATATACTCCCTGCCTATCTTATAGAAACCAAGTAGCCAGGGTGTCTCCTTTAGGATTATACTCCCTGTCTATCTTATAGAAACCAAGTAGCCAGGGTAGGATTATACTCCCTGCCTATCTTATAGAAACCAAGTAGCCAGGGTGTTTCCTTTAGGATTATACTCCCTGTCTATCTTATAGAAACCAAGTAGCCAGGGTAGGATTATACTCCCTGTCTATCTTATAGAAACCAAGTAGCCAGGGTAGGATTATACTCCCTGTCTATCTTATAGAAACCAAGTAGCCAGGGTGTCTCCTTTAGGATTATACTCCCTGCCTATTTTATAGAAACCAAGTAGCCAGGGTAGGATTATACTCCCTGTCTATCTTATAGAAACCAAGTAGCCAGGGTAGGATTATACTCCCTGTCTATTTTATAGAAACCAAGTAGCCAGGGTGTCTCCTTTAGGATTATACTCCCTGTCTATCTTATAGAAACCAAGTAGCCAGGGTAGGATTATACTCCCTGCCTATTTTATAGAAACCAAGTAGCCAGGGTAGGATTATACTCCCTGCCTATTTTATAGAAACCAAGTAGCCAGGGTAGGATTATACTCCCTGTCTATCTTATAGAAACCAAGTAGCCAGGGTGTTTCCTTTAGGATTATACTCCCTGTCTATCTAATAGAAACCAAGTAGCCAGGGTAGGATTATACTCCCTGTCTATCTTATAGAAACCAAGTAGCCAGGGTAGGATTATACTCCCTGTCTATCTTATAGAAACCAAGTAGCCAGGGTAGGATTATACTCCCTGTCTATTTTATAGAAACCAAGTAGCCAGGGTAGGATTATACTCCCTGTCTATCTTATAGAAACCAAGTAGCCAGGGTAGGATTATACTCCCTGCCTATCTTATAGAAACCAAGTAGCCAGGGTAGGATTATACTCCCTGCCTATCTTATAGAAACCAAGTAGCCAGGGTGTCTCCTTTGGGATTATACTCCCTGTCTATCTTATAGAAACCAAGTAGCCAGGGTAGGATTATACTCCCTGCCTATCTTATAGAAACCAAGTAGCCAGGGTAGGATTATACTCCCTGCCTATCTTATAGAAACCAAGTAGCCAGGGTAGGATTATACTCCCTGTCTATTTTATAGAAACCAAGTAGCCAGGGTGTTTCCTTTAGGATTATACTCCCTGTCTATCTAATAGAAACCAAGTAGCCAGGGTAGGATTATACTCCCTGTCTATCTTATAGAAACCAAGTAGCCAGGGTAGGATTATACTCCCTGTCTATCTTATAGAAACCAAGTAGCCAGGGTAGGATTATACTCCCTGTCTATTTTATAGAAACCAAGTAGCCAGGGTAGGATTATACTCCCTGTCTATCTTATAGAAACCAAGTAGCCAGGGTAGGATTATACTCCCTGCCTATCTTATAGAAACCAAGTAGCCAGGGTAGGATTATACTCCCTGCGTATCTTATAGAAACCAAGTAGCCAGGGTAGGATTATACTCCCTGTCTATCTTATAGAAACCAAGTAGCCAGGGTAGGATTATACTCCCTGCCTATTTTATAGAAACCAAGTAGCCAGGGTAGGATTATACTCCCTGCCTATCTTATAGAAACCAAGTAGCCAGGGTAGGATTATACTCCCTGTCTATCTTATAGAAACCAAGTAGCCAGGGTAGGATTATACTCCCTGTCTATCTAATAGAAACCAAGGAGCCAGGGTGTTTCCTTAGGATTATACTCCCTGCCTATCTTATAGAAACCAAGTAGCCAGGGTAGGATTATACTCCCTGTCTATTTTATAGAAACCAAGTAGCCAGGGTAGGATTATACTCCCTGCCTATCTTATAGAAACCAAGGAGCCAGGGTGGTTCCTTTAGGATTATACTCCCTGCCTATCTTATAGAAACCAAGTAGCCAGGGTAGGATTATACTCCCTGTCTATCTTATAGAAACCAAGTAGCCAGGGTGTTTCCTTTAGGATTATACTCCCTGCCTATCTTATAGAAACCAAGTAGCCAGGGTAGGATTATACTCCCTGTCTATCTTATAGAAACCAAGTAGCCAGGGTAGGATTATACTCCCTGCCTATCTTATAGAAACCAAGTAGCCAGGGTAGGATTATACTCCCTGCCTATCTTATAGAAACCAAGTAGCCAGGGTAGGATTATACTCCCTGCCTATCTTATAGAAACCAAGTAGCCAGGGTAGGATTATACTCCCTGCCTATCTTATAGAAACCAAGTAGCCAGGGTAGGATTATACTCCCTGTCTATCTTATAGAAACCAAGTAGCCATGGTAGGATTATACTCCCTGTCTATCTTATAGAAACCAAGTAGCCAGGGTAGGATTATACTCCCTGCCTATCTTATAGAAACCAAGTAGCCAGGGTAGGATTATACTCCCTGTCTATCTTATAGAAACCAAGTAGCCAGAGTAGGATTATACTCCCTGCCTATCTTATAGAAACCAAGTAGCCATGTTGTCTCCTTTAGGGTTATACTCCCTGCCTATCTTATAGAAACCAAGTAGCCATGGTGTCTCCTTTAGGGTTATACTCCCTGCCTATCTTATAGAAACCAAGTAGCCAGGGTAGGATTATACTCCCTGCCTATTTTATAGAAACCAAGTAGCCAGGGTAGGATTATACTCCCTGCCTATCTTATAGAAACCAAGTAGCCAGGGTAGGATTATACTCCCTGCCTATTTTATAGAAACCAAGTAGCCAGGGTAGGATTATACTCCCTGTCTATCTTATAGAAACCAAGAGCCAGGGTGTTTCCTTTAGGATTATACTCCCTGCCTATCTTATAGAAACCAAGTAGCCAGGGTAGGATTATACTCCCTGTCTATCTTATAGAAACCAAGTAGCCAGGGTGTTTCCTTTAGGGTTATACTCCCTGCCTATCTTATAGAAACCAAGTAGCCAGGGTAGGATTATACTCCCTGCCTATCTTATAGAAACCAAGTAGCCAGGGTAGGATTATACTCCCTGCCTATTTTATAGAAACCAAGTAGCCAGGGTAGGATTATACTCCCTGCCTATCTTATAGAAACCAAGTAGCCAGGGTAGGATTATACTCCCTGCCTATCTTATAGAAACCAAGTAGCCAGGGTAGGATTATACTCCCTGTCTATCTTATAGAAACCAAGTAGCCAGGGTAGGATTATACTCCCTGCCTATCTTATAGAAACCGAGTAGCCAGGGTAGGATTATACTCCCTGTCTATCTTATAGAAACCAAGTAGCCAGGGTAGGATTATACTCCCTGCCTATCTTATAGAAACCAAGTAGCCAGGGTAGGATTATACTCCCTGCCTATCTTATAGAAACCAAGTAGCCAGGGTAGGATTATACTCCCTGCCTATCTTATAGAAACCAAGTAGCCAGGGTAGGATTATACTCCCTGTCTATCTTATAGAAACCAAGTAGCCAGGGTGTCTCCTTTAGGATTATACTCCCTGTGTATCTTATAGAAACCAAGTAGCCAGGGTAGGATTATACTCCCTGTCTATCTTATAGAAACCAAGTAGCCAGGGTAGGATTATACTCCCTGCCTATCTTATAGAAACCAAGTAGCCAGGGTAGGATTATACTCCCTGTCTATCTTATAGAAACCAAGTAGCCAGGATGTCTCCTTTAGGATTATACTCCCTGTCTATCTTATAGAAACCAAGTAGCCAGGGTGTCTCCTTTAGGATTATACTCCCTGTCTATCTTATAGAAACCAAGTAGCCAGGGTAGGATTATACTCCCTGCCTATTTTATAGAAACCAAGTAGCCAGGGTAGGGTTATACTCCCTGCCTATCTTATAGAAACCAAGTAGCCAGGGTAGGAATATACTCCCTGCCTATCTTATAGAAACCAAGTAGCCAGGGTGTCTCCTTTAGGATTATACTCCCTGTCTATCTTATAGAAACCAAGTAGCCAGGGTAGGATTATACTCCCTGCCTATCTTATAGAAACCAAGTAGCCAGGGTGTTTCCTTTAGGATTATACTCCCTGTCTATCTTATAGAAACCAAGTAGCCAGGGTAGGATTATACTCCCTGTCTATCTTATAGAAACCAAGTAGCCAGGGTAGGATTATACTCCCTGTCTATCTTATAGAAACCAAGTAGCCAGGGTGTCTCCTTTAGGATTATACTCCCTGCCTATTTTATAGAAACCAAGTAGCCAGGGTAGGATTATACTCCCTGTCTATCTTATAGAAACCAAGTAGCCAGGGTAGGATTATACTCCCTGTCTATTTTATAGAAACCAAGTAGCCAGGGTGTCTCCTTTAGGATTATACTCCCTGTCTATCTTATAGAAACCAAGTAGCCAGGGTAGGATTATACTCCCTGCCTATCTTATAGAAACCAAGTAGCCAGGGTAGGATTATACTCCCTGCCTATTTTATAGAAACCAAGTAGCCAGGGTAGGATTATACTCCCTGTCTATCTTATAGAAACCAAGTAGCCAGGGTGTTTCCCTTAGGATTATACTCCCTGTCTATCTAATAGAAACCAAGTAGCCAGGGTAGGATTATACTCCCTGTCTATCTTATAGAAACCAAGTAGCCAGGGTAGGATTATACTCCCTGTCTATCTTATAGAAACCAAGTAGCCAGGGTAGGATTATACTCCCTGTCTATTTTATAGAAACCAAGTAGCCAGGGTAGGATTATACTCCCTGTCTATCTTATAGAAACCAAGTAGCCAGGGTAGGATTATACTCCCTGCCTATCTTATAGAAACCAAGTAGCCAGGGTAGGATTATACTCCCTGCCTATCTTATAGAAACCAAGTAGCCAGGGTGTCTCCTTTGGGATTATACTCCCTGCCTATCTTATAGAAACCAAGTAGCCAGGGTAGGGTTATACTCCCTGTCTATTTTATAGAAACCAAGTAGCCAGGGTAGGATTATACTCCCTGCCTATCTTATAGAAACCAAGTAGCCAGGGTAGGATTATACTCCCTACCTATCTTATAGAAACCAAGTAGCCAGGGTAGGATTATACTCCCTGCCTATTTTATAGAAACCAAGTAGCCAGGGTGTTTCCTTTAGGATTATACTCCCTGCCTATCTTATAGAAACCAAGTAGCCAGGGTGTCTCCTTTAGGATTATACTCCCTGCCTATTTTATAGAAACCAAGTAGCCAGGGTAGGATTATACTCCCTGTCTATCTTATAGAAACCAAGTAGCCAGGGTGTCTCCTTTAGGATTATACTCCCTGCCTATCTTATAGAAACCAAGTAGCCAGGGTAGGATTATACTCCCTGCCTATTTTATAGAAACCAAGTAGCCAGGGTAGGATTATACTCCCTGCCTATCTTATAGAAACCAAGTAGCCAGGGTGTCTCCTTTAGGATTATACTCCCTGTCTATCTTATAGAAACCAAGTAGCCAGGGTAGGATTATACTCCCTGTCTATTTTATAGAAACCAAGTAGCCAGGGTAGGATTATACTCCCTGTCTATCTAATAGAAACCAAGTAGCCATGGTGTTTCCTTTAGGATTATACTCCCTGCCTATTTTATAGAAACCAAGGAGCCAGGGTAGGATTATACTCCCTGCCTATCTTATAGAAACCAAGTAGCCAGGGTAGGATTATACTCCCTGTCTATCTTATAGAAACCAAGTAGCCATGGTGTTTCCTTTAGGATTATACTCCCTGCCTATCTTATAGAAACCAAGTAGCCAGGGTAGGATTATACTCCCTGCCTATCTAATAGAAACCAAGTAGCCAGGGTAGGATTATACTCCCTGTCTATCTTATAGAAACCAAGTAGCCAGGGTAGGATTATACTCCCTGTCTATTTTATAGAAACCAAGTAGCCAGGGTGTCTCCTTTAGGATTATACTCCCTGTCTATCTTATAGAAACCAAGTAGCCAGGGTAGGATTATACTCCCTGCCTATCTTATAGAAACCAAGTAGCCAGGGTGTTTCCTTTAGGATTATACTCCCTGTCTATCTAATAGAAACCAAGTAGCCAGGGTAGGATTATACTCCCTGTCTATCTTATAGAAACCAAGTAGCCAGGGTAGGATTATACTCCCTGTCTATCTTATAGAAACCAAGTAGCCAGGGTAGGATTACACTCCCTGTCTATCTTATAGAAACCAAGTAGCCAGGGTAGGATTATACTCCCTGTCTATTTTATAGAAACCAAGTAGCCAGGGTAGGATTATACTCCCTGTCTATTTTATAGAAACCAAGTAGCCAGGGTAGGATTATACTCCCTGTCTATCTTATAGAAACCAAGTAGCCAGGGTAGGATTATACTCCCTGCCTATCTTATAGAAACCAAGTAGCCAGGGTAGGATTATACTCCCTGCCTATCTTATAGAAACCAAGTAGCCAGGGTAGGATTATACTCCCTGTCTATCTTATAGAAACCAAGTAGCCAGGGTAGGATTATACTCCCTGTCTATCTTATAGAAACCAAGTAGCCAGGGTAGGATTATACTCCCTGCCTATCTTATAGAAACCAAGTAGCCAGGGTGTCTCCTTTAGGATTATACTCCCTGCCTATCTTATAGAAACCAAGTAGCCAGGGTAGGATTATACTCCCTGCCTATCTTATAGAAACCAAGTAGCCAGGGTGTCTCCTTTAGGATTATACTCCCTGTCTATCTTATAGAAACCAAGTAGCCAGGGTAGGATTATACTCCCTGTCTATCTTATAGAAACCAAGTAGCCAGGGTAGGATTATACTCCCTGTCGATCTTATAGAAACCAAGTAGCCAGGGTAGGATTATACTCCCTGTCTATCTAATAGAAACCAAGTAGCCATGGTGTTTCCTTTAGGATTATACTCCCTGCCTATCTTATAGAAACCAAGTAGCCAGGGTGTCTCCTTTAGGATTATACTCCCTGCCTATCTTATAGAAACCAAGTAGCCAGGGTAGGATTATACTCCCTGTCTATCTTATAGAAACCAAGTAGCCAGGGTAGGATTATACTCCCTGTCTATTTTATAGAAACCAAGTAGCCAGGGTGTCTCCTTTAGGATTATACTCCCTGCCTATCTTATAGAAACCAAGTAGCCAGGGTAGGATTATACTCCCTGCCTATTTTATAGAAACCAAGTAGCCAGGGTAGGATTATACTCCCTGCCTATCTTATAGAAACCAAGTAGCCAGGGTGTCTCCTTTAGGATTATACTCCCTGTCTATCTTATAGAAACCAAGTAGCCAGGGTAGGATTATACTCCCTGTCTATCTTATAGAAACCAAGTAGCCAGGGTAGGATTATACTCCCTGTCTATCTAATAGAAACCAAGTAGCCATGGTGTTTCCTTTAGGATTATACTCCCTGCCTATCTTATAGAAACCAAGTAGCCAGGGTAGGATTATACTCCCTGCCTATCTTATAGAAACCAAGTAGCCAGGGTAGGATTATACTCCCTGTCTATCTTATAGAAACCAAGTAGACATGGTGTTTCCTTTAGGATTATACTCCCTGCCTATCTTATAGAAACCAAGTAGTCAGGGTAGGATTATACTCCCTGCCTATCTAATAGAAACCAAGTAGCCAGGGTAGGATTATACTCCCTGTCTATCTTATAGAAACCAAGTAGCCAGGGTAGGATTATACTCCCTGTCTATCTTATAGAAACCAAGTAGCCAGGGTGTCTCCTTTAGGATTATACTCCCTGTCTATCTTATAGAAACCAAGTAGCCAGGGTAGGATTATACTCCCTGCCTATCTTATAGAAACCAAGTAGCCAGGGTGTTTCCTTTAGGATTATACTCCCTGTCTATCTTATAGAAACCAAGTAGCCAGGGTAGGATTATACTCCCTGCCTATCTTATAGAAACCAAGTAGCCAGGGTAGGATTATACTCCCTGTCTATCTTATAGAAACCAAGTAGCCATGGTGTTTCCTTTAGGATTATACTCCCTGCCTATCTTATAGAAACCAAGTAGCCAGGGTAGGATTATACTCCCTGCCTATCTAATAGAAACCAAGTAGCCAGGGTAGGATTATACTCCCTGTCTATCTTATAGAAACCAAGTAGCCAGGGTAGGATTATACTCCCTGTCTATCTTATAGAAACCAAGTAGCCAGAGTGTCTCCTTTAGGATTATACTCCCTGTCTATCTTATAGAAACCAAGTAGCCAGGGTAGGATTATACTCCCTGCCTATCTTATAGAAACCAAGTAGCCAGGGTGTTTCCTTTAGGATTATACTCCCTGTCTATCTAATAGAAACCAAGTAGCCAGGGTAGGATTATACTCCCTGTCTATCTTATAGAAACCAAGTAGCCAGGGTAGGATTATACTCCCTGTCTATCTTATAGAAACCAAGTAGCCAGGGTAGGATTATACTCCCTGTCTATTTTATAGAAACCAAGTAGCCAGGGTAGGATTATACTCCCTGTCTATCTTATTGAAACCAAGTAGCCAGGGTAGGATTATACTCCCTGTCTATCTTATAGAAACCAAGTAGCCAGGGTAGGATTATACTCCCTGTCTATCTTATAGAAACCAAGTAGCCAGGGTAGGATTATACTCCCTGTCTATCTTATAGAAACCAAGTAGCCAGGGTAGGATTATACTCCCTGTCTATCTTATAGAAACCAAGTAGCCAGGGTAGGATTATACTCCCTACCTATCTTATAGAAACCAAGTAGCCAGGGTAGGATTATACTCCCTGTCTATCTTATAGAAACCAAGTAGCCAGGGTGTTTCCTTTAGGATTATACTCCCTGCCTATCTTATAGAAACCAAGTAGCCAGGGTAGGATTATACTCCCTGCCTATCTTATAGAAACCAAGTAGCCAGGGTAGGATTATACTCCCTGTCTATCTTATAGAAACCAAGTAGCCAGGGTAGGATTATACTCCCTGCCTATCTTATAGAAACCAAGTAGCCAGGGTGTCTCCTTTAGGATTATACTCCCTGCCTATCTTATAGAAACCAAGTAGCCAGGGTAGGATTATACTCCCTGCCTATCTTATAGAAACCAAGTAGCCAGGGTGTCTCCTTTAGGATTATACTCCCTGTCTATCTTATAGAAACCAAGTAGCCAGGGTAGGATTATACTCCCTGTCTATCTTATAGAAACCAAGTAGCCAGGGTAGGATTATACTCCCTGTCGATCTTATAGAAACCAAGTAGCCAGGGTAGGATTATACTCCCTGTCTATCTAATAGAAACCAAGTAGCCATGGTGTTTCCTTTAGGATTATACTCCCTGCCTATCTTATAGAAACCAAGTAGCCAGGGTGTCTCCTTTAGGATTATACTCCCTGCCTATCTTATAGAAACCAAGTAGCCAGGGTAGGATTATACTCCCTGTCTATCTTATAGAAACCAAGTAGCCAGGGTGTCTCCTTTAGGATTATACTCCCTGCCTATCTTATAGAAACCAAGTAGCCAGGGTAGGATTATACTCCCTGCCTATTTTATAGAAACCAAGTAGCCAGGGTAGGATTATACTCCCTGCCTATCTTATAGAAACCAAGTAGCCAGGGTGTCTCCTTTAGGATTATACTCCCTGTCTATCTTATAGAAACCAAGTAGCCAGGGTAGGATTATACTCCCTGTCTATCTTATAGAAACCAAGTAGCCAGGGTAGGATTATACTCCCTGTCTATCTAATAGAAACCAAGTAGCCATGGTGTTTCCTTTAGGATTATACTCCCTGCCTATCTTATAGAAACCAAGTAGCCAGGGTAGGATTATACTCCCTGCCTATCTTATAGAAACCAAGTAGCCAGGGTAGGATTATACTCCCTGTCTATCTTATAGAAACCAAGTAGCCATGGTGTTTCCTTTAGGATTATACTCCCTGCCTATCTTATAGAAACCAAGTAGCCAGGGTAGGATTATACTCCCTGCCTATCTAATAGAAACCAAGTAGCCAGGGTAGGATTATACTCCCTGTCTATCTTATAGAAACCAAGTAGCCAGGGTAGGATTATACTCCCTGTCTATCTTATAGAAACCAAGTAGCCAGGGTGTCTCCTTTAGGATTATACTCCCTGTCTATCTTATAGAAACCAAGTAGCCAGGGTAGGATTATACTCCCTGCCTATCTTATAGAAACCAAGTAGCCAGGGTGTTTCCTTTAGGATTATACTCCCTGTCTATCTAATAGAAACCAAGTAGCCAGGGTAGGATTATACTCCCTGTCTATCTTATAGAAACCAAGTAGCCAGGGTAGGATTATACTCCCTGTCTATCTTATAGAAACCAAGTAGCCAGGGTAGGATTATACTCCCTGTCTATCTTATAGAAACCAAGTAGCCAGGGTAGGATTATACTCCCTGTCTATTTTATAGAAACCAAGTAGCCAGGGTAGGATTATACTCCCTGTCTATCTTATAGAAACCAAGTAGCCAGGGTAGGATTATACTCCCTGTCTATCTTATAGAAACCAAGTAGCCAGGGTAGGATTATACTCCCTGCCTATCTTATAGAAACCAAGTAGCCAGGGTAGGATTATACTCCCTGCCTATCTTATAGAAACCAAGTAGCCAGGGTTGGATTATACTCCCTGTCTATCTTATAGAAACCAAGTAGCCAGGGTAGGATTATACTCCCTGTCTATCTTATAGAAACCAAGTAGCCAGGGTAGGATTATACTCCCTGCCTATCTTATAGAAACCAAGTAGCCAGGGTGTCTCCTTTAGGATTATACTCCCTGCCTATCTTATAGAAACCAAGTAGCCAGGGTGGGATTATACTCCCTGCCTATCTTATAGAAACCAAGTAGCCAGGGTGTCTCCTTTAGGATTATACTCCCTGTCTATCTTATAGAAACCAAGTAGCCAGGGTAGGATTATACTCCCTGTCTATCTTATAGAAACCAAGTAGCCAGGGTAGGATTATACTCCCTGTCGATCTTATAGAAACCAAGTAGCCAGGGTAGGATTATACTCCCTGTCTATCTAATAGAAACCAAGTAGCCATGGTGTTTCCTTTAGGATTATACTCCCTGCCTATCTTATAGAAACCAAGTAGCCAGGGTGTCTCCTTTAGGATTATACTCCCTGCCTATCTTATAGAAACCAAGTAGCCAGGGTAGGATTATACTCCCTGTCTATCTTATAGAAACCAAGTAGCCAGGGTGTCTCCTTTAGGATTATACTCCCTGCCTATCTTATAGAAACCAAGTAGCCAGGGTAGGATTATACTCCCTGCCTATTTTATAGAAACCAAGTAGCCAGGGTAGGATTATACTCCCTGCCTATCTTATAGAAACCAAGTAGCCAGGGTGTCTCCTTTAGGATTATACTCCCTGTCTATCTTATAGAAACCAAGTAGCCAGGGTAGGATTATACTCCCTGTCTATCTTATAGAAACCAAGTAGCCAGGGTAGGATTATACTCCCTGTCTATCTAATAGAAACCAAGTAGCCATGGTGTTTCCTTTAGGATTATACTCCCTGCCTATCTTATAGAAACCAAGTAGCCAGGGTAGGATTATACTCCCTGCCTATCTTATAGAAACCAAGTAGCCAGGGTAGGATTATACTCCCTGTCTATCTTATAGAAACCAAGTAGCCATGGTGTTTCCTTTAGGATTATACTCCCTGCCTATCTTATAGAAACCAAGTAGCCAGGGTAGGATTATACTCCCTGCCTATCTAATAGAAACCAAGTAGCCAGGGTAGGATTATACTCCCTGTCTATCTTATAGAAACCAAGTAGCCAGGGTAGGATTATACTCCCTGTCTATCTTATAGAAACCAAGTAGCCAGGGTGTCTCCTTTAGGATTATACTCTCTGTCTATCTTATAGAAACCAAGTAGCCAGGGTAGGATTATACTCCCTGCCTATCTAATAGAAACCAAGTAGCCAGGGTAGGATTATACTCCCTGTCTATCTTATAGAAACCAAGTAGCCAGGGTAGGATTATACTCCCTGTCTATTTTATAGAAACCAAGTAGCCAGGGTAGGATTATACTCCCTGTCTATCTTATAGAAACCAAGTAGCCAGGGTAGGATTATACTCCCTGTCTATCTTATAGAAACCAAGTAGCCAGGGTAGGATTATACTCCCTGTCTATCTTATAGAAACCAAGTAGCCAGGGTAGGATTATACTCCCTGTCTATCTTATAGAAACCAAGTAGCCAGGGTAGGATTATACTCCCTGTCTATCTTATAGAAACCAAGTAGCCATGGTAGGATTATACTCCCTGCCTATCTTATAGAAACCAAGTAGCCAGGGTGTTTCCTTTAGGATTATACTCCCTGCCTATCTTATAGAAACCAAGTACCCAGGGTAGGATTATACTCCCTGCCTATTTTATAGAAACCAAGTAGCCAGGGTGTCTCCTTTAGGATTATACTCCCTGTCTATCTTATAGAAACCAAGTAGCCAGGGTAGGATTATACTCCCTGCCTATCTTATAGAAACCAAGTAGCCAGGGTAGGATTATACTCCCTGCCTATCTTATAGAAACCAAGTAGCCAGGGTAGGATTATACTCCCTGTCTATCTTATAGAAACCAAGTAGCCAGGGTGTTTCCTTTAGGATTATACTCCCTGTCTATCTTATAGAAACCAAGTAGCCAGGGTAGGATTATACTCCCTGCCTATCTTATAGAAACCAAGTAGCCAGGGTAGGATTATACTCCCTGTCTATCTTATAGAAACCAAGTAGCCAGGGTAGGATTATACTCCCTGCCTATCTTATAGAAACCAAGTAGCCAGGGTAGGATTATACTCCCTGTCTATCTTATAGAAACCAAGTAGCCAGGGTGTTTCCTTTAGGATTATACTCCCTGTCTATCTTATAGAAACCAAGTAGCCAGGTTAGGATTATACTCCCTGCCTATCTAATAGAAACCAAGTAGCCAGGGTAGGATTATACTCCCTGTCTATCTTATAGAAACCAAGTAGCCAGGGTAGGATTATACTCCCTGTCTATCTTATAGAAACCAAGTAGCCAGGGTAGGATTATACTCCCTGTCTATCTTATAGAAACCAAGTAGCCAGGGTAGGATTATACTCCCTGTCTATCTTATAGAAACCAAGTAGCCAGGGTAGGATTATACTCCCTGTCTATCTTATAGAAACCAAGTAGCCAGGGTAGGATTATACTCCCTGTCTATCTTATAGAAACCAAGTAGCCAGGGTAGGATTATACTCCCTGTCTATCTTATAGAAACCAAGTAGCCAGGGTAGGATTATACTCCCTGCCTATCTTATAGAAACCAAGTAGCCAGGGTGTTTCCTTTAGGATTATACTCCCTGCCTATTTTATAGAAACCAAGTAGCCAGGGTAGGATTATACTCCCTGCCTATCTTATAGAAACCAAGTAGCCAGGGTAGGATTATACTCCCTGCCTATCTTATAGAAACCAAGTAGCCAGGGTGTCTCCTTTAGGATTATACTCCCTGCCTATCTTATAGAAACCAAGTAGCCAGGGTAGGATTATACTCCCTGCCTATCTTATAGAAACCAAGTAGCCAGGGTAGGATTATACTCCCTGTCTATCTTATAGAAACCAAGTAGCCAGGGTAGGATTATACTCCCTGCCTATTTTATAGAAACCAAGTAGCCAGGGTAGGATTATACTCCCTGTCTATCTTATAGAAACCAAGTAGCCAGGGTGGTTCCTTTAGGATTATACTCCCTGTCTATCTTATAGAAACCAAGTAGCCAGGGTAGGATTATACTCCCTGCCTATCTTATAGAAACCAAGTAGCCATGGTGTTTCCTTTAGGATTATACTCCCTGCCTATCTTATAGAAACCAAGTAGCCAGGGTAGGATTATACTCCCTGCCTATTTTATAGAAACCAAGTAGCCAGGGTAGGATTATACTCCCTGCCTATCTTATAGAAACCAAGTAGCCAGGGTGTCTCCTTTAGGATTATACTCCCTGTCTATCTTATAGAAACCAAGTAGCCAGGGTAGGATTATACTCCCTGTCTATCTTATAGAAACCAAGTAGCCAGGGTAGGATTATACTCCCTGTCTATCTAATAGAAACCAAGTAGCCATGGTGTTTCCTTTAGGATTATACTCCCTGCCTATCTTATAGAAACCAAGTAGCCCGGGTAGGATTATACTCCCTGCCTATCTTATAGAAACCAAGTAGCCAGGGTAGGATTATACTCCCTGTCTATCTTATAGAAACCAAGTAGCCATGGTGTTTCCTTTAGGATTATACTCCCTGCCTATCTTATAGAAACCAAGTAGCCAGGGTAGGATTATACTCCCTGCCTATCTAATAGAAACCAAGTAGCCAGGGTAGGATTATACTCCCTGTCTATCTTATAGAAACCAAGTAGCCAGGGTAGGATTATACTCCCTGTCTATCTTATAGAAACCAAGTAGCCAGGGTGTCTCCTTTAGGATTATACTCCCTGTCTATCTTATAGAAACCAAGTAGCCAGGGTAGGATTATACTCCCTGCCTATCTTATAGAAACCAAGTAGCCAGGGTGTTTCCTTTAGGATTATACTCCCTGTCTATCTAATAGAAACCAAGTAGCCAGGGTAGGATTATACTCCCTGTCTATCTTATAGAAACCAAGTAGCCAGGGTAGGATTATACTCCCTGTCTATCTTATAGAAACCAAGTAGCCAGGGTAGGATTATACTCCCTGTCTATCTTATAGAAACCAAGTAGCCAGGGTAGGATTATACTCCCTGTCTATTTTATAGAAACCAAGTAGCCAGGGTAGGATTATACTCCCTGTCTATCTTATAGAAACCAAGTAGCCAGGGTAGGATTATACTCCCTGTCTATCTTATAGAAACCAAGTAGCCAGGGTAGGATTATACTCCCTGCCTATCTTATAGAAACCAAGTAGCCAGGGTAGGATTATACTCCCTGCCTATCTTATAGAAACCAAGTAGCCAGGGTAGGATTATACTCCCTGTCTATCTTATAGAAACCAAGTAGCCAGGGTAGGATTATACTCCCTGTCTATCTTATAGAAACCAAGTAGCCAGGGTAGGATTATACTCCCTGCCTATCTTATAGAAACCAAGTAGCCAGGGTGTCTCCTTTAGGATTATACTCCCTGCCTATCTTATAGAAACCAAGTAGCCAGGGTAGGATTATACTCCCTGCCTATTTTATAGAAACCAAGTAGCCAGGGTGTCTCCTTTAGGATTATACTCCCTGTCTATCTTATAGAAACCAAGTAGCCAGGGTAGGATTATACTCCCTGTCTATCTTATAGAAACCAAGTAGCCAGGGTAGGATTATACTCCCTGTCGATCTTATAGAAACCAAGTAGCCAGGGTAGGATTATACTCCCTGTCTATCTAATAGAAACCAAGTAGCCATGGTGTTTCCTTTAGGATTATACTCCCTGCCTATCTTATAGAAACCAAGTAGCCAGGGTGTCTCCTTTAGGATTATACTCCCTGCCTATCTTATAGAAACCAAGTAGCCAGGGTAGGATTATACTCCCTGTCTATCTTATAGAAACCAAGTAGCCAGGGTGTCTCCTTTAGGATTATACTCCCTGCCTATCTTATAGAAACCAAGTAGCCAGGGTAGGATTATACTCCCTGCCTATTTTATAGAAACCAAGTAGCCAGGGTAGGATTATACTCCCTGCCTATCTTATAGAAACCAAGTAGCCAGGGTGTCTCCTTTAGGATTATACTCCCTGTCTATCTTATAGAAACCAAGTAGCCAGGGTAGGATTATACTCCCTGTCTATCTTATAGAAACCAAGTAGCCAGGGTAGGATTATACTCCCTGTCTATCTAATAGAAACCAAGTAGCCATGGTGTTTCCTTTAGGATTATACTCCCTGCCTATCTTATAGAAACCAAGTAGCCAGGGTAGGATTATACTCCCTGCCTATCTTATAGAAACCAAGTAGCCAGGGTAGGATTATACTCCCTGTCTATCTTATAGAAACCAAGTAGCCATGGTGTTTCCTTTAGGATTATACTCCCTGCCTATCTTATAGAAACCAAGTAGCCAGGGTAGGATTATACTCCCTGCCTATCTAATAGAAACCAAGTAGCCAGGGTAGGATTATACTCCCTGTCTATCTTATAGAAACCAAGTAGCCAGGGTAGGATTATACTCCCTGTCTATCTTATAGAAACCAAGTAGCCAGGGTGTCTCCTTTAGGATTATACTCTCTGTCTATCTTATAGAAACCAAGTAGCCAGGGTAGGATTATACTCCCTGCCTATCTAATAGAAACCAAGTAGCCAGGGTAGGATTATACTCCCTGTCTATCTTATAGAAACCAAGTAGCCAGGGTAGGATTATACTCCCTGTCTATTTTATAGAAACCAAGTAGCCAGGGTAGGATTATACTCCCTGTCTATCTTATAGAAACCAAGTAGCCAGGGTAGGATTATACTCCCTGTCTATCTTATAGAAACCAAGTAGCCAGGGTAGGATTATACTCCCTGTCTATCTTATAGAAACCAAGTAGCCAGGGTAGGATTATACTCCCTGTCTATCTTATAGAAACCAAGTAGCCAGGGTAGGATTATACTCCCTGTCTATCTTATAGAAACCAAGTAGCCAGGGTAGGATTATACTCCCTGCCTATCTTATAGAAACCAAGTAGCCAGGGTGTTTCCTTTAGGATTATACTCCCTGCCTATCTTATAGAAACCAAGTACCCAGGGTAGGATTATACTCCCTGCCTATTTTATAGAAACCAAGTAGCCAGGGTGTCTCCTTTAGGATTATACTCCCTGTCTATCTTATAGAAACCAAGTAGCCAGGGTAGGATTATACTCCCTGCCTATCTTATAGAAACCAAGTAGCCAGGGTAGGATTATACTCCCTGCCTATCTTATAGAAACCAAGTAGCCAGGGTAGGATTATACTCCCTGTCTATCTTATAGAAACCAAGTAGCCAGGGTGTTTCCTTTAGGATTATACTCCCTGTCTATCTTATAGAAACCAAGTAGCCAGGGTAGGATTATACTCCCTGCCTATCTTATAGAAACCAAGTAGCCAGGGTAGGATTATACTCCCTGTCTATCTTATAGAAACCAAGTAGCCAGGGTAGGATTATACTCCCTGCCTATCTTATAGAAACCAAGTAGCCAGGGTAGGATTATACTCCCTGTCTATCTTATAGAAACCAAGTAGCCAGGGTGTTTCCTTTAGGATTATACTCCCTGTCTATCTTATAGAAACCAAGTAGCCAGGGTAGGATTATACTCCCTGCCTATCTAATAGAAACCAAGTAGCCAGGGTAGGATTATACTCCCTGTCTATCTTATAGAAACCAAGTAGCCAGGGTAGGATTATACTCCCTGTCTATCTTATAGAAACCAAGTAGCCAGGGTAGGATTATACTCCCTGTCTATCTTATAGAAACCAAGTAGCCAGGGTAGGATTATACTCCCTGTCTATCTTATAGAAACCAAGTAGCCAGGGTAGGATTATACTCCCTGTCTATCTTATAGAAACCAAGTAGCCAGGGTAGGATTATACTCCCTGTCTATCTTATAGAAACCAAGTAGCCAGGGTAGGATTATACTCCCTGTCTATCTTATAGAAACCAAGTAGCCAGGGTAGGATTATACTCCCTGCCTATCTTATAGAAACCAAGTAGCCAGGGTGTTTCCTTTAGGATTATACTCCCTGCCTATTTTATAGAAACCAAGTAGCCAGGGTAGGATTATACTCCCTGCCTATCTTATAGAAACCAAGTAGCCAGGGTAGGATTATACTCCCTGCCTATCTTATAGAAACCAAGTAGCCAGGGTGTCTCCTTTAGGATTATACTCCCTGCCTATCTTATAGAAACCAAGTAGCCAGGGTAGGATTATACTCCCTGCCTATCTTATAGAAACCAAGTAGCCAGGGTAGGATTATACTCCCTGTCTATCTTATAGAAACCAAGTAGCCAGGGTAGGATTATACTCCCTGCCTATTTTATAGAAACCAAGTAGCCAGGGTAGGATTATACTCCCTGTCTATCTTATAGAAACCAAGTAGCCAGGGTGGTTCCTTTAGGATTATACTCCCTGTCTATCTTATAGAAACCAAGTAGCCAGGGTAGGATTATACTCCCTGCCTATCTTATAGAAACCAAGTAGCCATGGTGTTTCCTTTAGGATTATACTCCCTGCCTATCTTATAGAAACCAAGTAGCCAGGGTAGGATTATACTCCCTGCCTATTTTATAGAAACCAAGTAGCCAGGGTAGGATTATACTCCCTGCCTATCTTATAGAAACCAAGTAGCCAGGGTAGGATTATACTCCCTGTCCATCTTATAGAAACCAAGTAGCCAGGGTAGGATTATACTCCCTGTCTATTTTATAGAAACCAAGTAGCCAGGGTAGGATTATACTCCCTGTCTATTTTATAGAAACCAAGTAGCCAGGGTAGGATTATACTCCCTGCCTATCTTATAGAAACCAAGTAGCCAGGGTAGGATTATACTCCCTGCCTATTTTATAGAAACCAAGTAGCCAGGGTGTTTCCTTTAGGATTATACTCCCTGCCTATCTTATAGAAACCAAGTAGCCATGTTGTTTCCTTTAGGATTATACTCCCTGTCTATCTTATAGAAACCAAGTAGCCAGGGTAGGATTATACTCCCTGCCTATCTTATAGAAACCAAGTAGCCAGGGTGTTTCCTTTAGGATTATACTCCCTGCCTATCTTATAGAAACCAAGTAGCCAGGGTAGGATTATACTCCCTGTCTATCTTATAGAAACCAAGTAGCCAGGGTAGGATTATACTCCCTGCCTATCTTATAGAAACCAAGTAGCCAGGGTAGGATTATACTCCCTGCCTATCTTATAGAAACCAAGTAGCCAGGGTAGGATTATACTCCCTGTCTATTTTATAGAAACCAAGTAGCCAGGGTAGGATTATACTCCCTGCCTATCTTATAGAAACCAAGTAGCCAGGGTAGGATTATACTCCCTGTCTATTTTATAGAAACCAAGTAGCCAGGGTAGGATTATACTCCCTGCCTATCTTATAGAAACCAAGTAGCCATGGTGTCTCCTTTAGGATTATACTCCCTGTCTATCTTATAGAAACCAAGTAGCCAGGGTAGGATTATACTCCCTGTCTATCTTATAGAAACCAAGTAGCCAGGGTAGGATTATACTCCCTGCCTATTTTATAGAAACCAAGTAGCCAGGGTGTTTCCTTTAGGATTATACTCCCTGTCTATCTTATAGAAACCAAGTAGCCAGGGTAGGATTATACTCCCTGTCTATCTTATAGAAACCAAGTAGCCAGGGTAGGATTATACTCCCTGCCTATTTTATAGAAACCAAGTAGCCAGGGTAGGGTTATACTCCCTGCCTATTTTATAGAAACCAAGTAGCCAGGGTAGGATTATACTCCCTGTCTATCTTATAGAAACCAAGTAGCCAGGGTAGGATTATACTCCCTGTCTATCTTATAGAAACCAAGTAGCCAGGGTAGGATTATACTCCCTGCCTATTTTATAGAAACCAAGTAGCCAGGGTAGTATTATACTCCCTGCCTATCTTATAGAAACCAAGTAGCCAGGGTGTCTCCTTTACGATTATACTCCCTGCCTATTTTATAGAAACCAAGTAGCCAGGGTAGGATTATACTCCCTGTCTATCTTATAGAAACCAAGTAGCCAGGGTAGGATTATACTCCCTGTCTATCTTATAGAAACCAAGTAGCCAGGGTAGGATTATACTCCCTGCCTATCTTATAGAAACCAAGTAGCCAGGGTAGGATTATACTCCCTGTCTATCTTATAGAAACCAAGTAGCCAGGGTAGGATTATACTCCCTGCCTATCTTATAGAAACCAAGTAGCCAGGGTAGGATTATACTCCCTGCCTATTTTATAGAAACCAAGTAGCCAGGGTAGGGTTATACTCCCTGCCTATCTTATAGAAACCAAGTAGCCAGGGTAGGATTATACTCCCTGTCTATCTTATAGAAACCAAGTAGCCATGGTGTCTCCTTTAGGATTATACTCCCTGCCTATCTTATAGAAACCAAGTAGCCATGTTGTTTCCTTTAGGATTATACTCCCTGTCTATTTTATAGAAACCAAGTAGCCAGGGTAGGATTATACTCCCTGTCTATCTTATAGAAACCAAGTAGCCAGGGTAGGATTATACTCCCTGTCTATCTTATAGAAACCAAGTAGCCAGGGTAGGATTATACTCCCTGCCTATCTTATAGAAACCAAGTAGCCAGGGTAGGATTATACTCCCTGTCTATCTTATAGAAACCAAGTAGCCAGGGTAGGATTATACTCCCTGTCTATCTTATAGAAACCAAGTAGCCAGGGTAGGATTATACTCCCTGTCTATTTTATAGAAACCAAGTAGCCAGGGTAGGATTATACTCCCTGCCTATCTTAAAGAAACCAAGTAGCCAGGGTAGGATTATACTCCCTGTCTATCTTATAGAAACCAAGTAGCCAGGGTGTTTCCTTTAGGATTATACTCCCTGCCTATTTTATAGAAACCAAGTAGCCAGGGTAGGATTATACTCCCTGTCTATTTTATAGAAACCAAGTAGCCAGGGTAGGATTATACTCCCTGCCTATCTTATAGAAACCAAGTAGCCAGGGTAGGATTATACTCCCTGTCTATTTTATAGAAACCAAGTAGCCAGGGTAGGATTATACTCCCTGCCTATCTTATAGAAACCAAGTAGCCAGGGTAGGATTATACTCCCTGCCTATCTTATAGAAACCAAGTAGCCAGGGTAGGATTATACTCCCTGCCTATTTTATAGAAACCAAGTAGCCAGGGTAGGATTATACTCCCTGCCTATCTTATAGAAACCAAGTAGCCAGGGTAGGATTATACTCCCTGCCTATCTTAACAACCGCTATGAGCTATCTATATAATTTATTTATTACTTTTATTTATTATTCCAATTCAATCTGAAGTAAAAAATAAAAAAATAAAAAAATAAAGTATTTTCTTTTTTAACCGATTTGGATAAAAATCCAGAGAAAATTACAGTTTTCAGACGACAAACACATAAATTGTTTTACTTCTAAAAGGTTTTCATTCAAGGTTCCCTATAAAGAAAGACAGACCAGGTGGTAATGTCTGCCCTCCTCTAGCCGGAATCATTTCTAGCGATCCGACAACATAATCACCACGGCAACAACCTTGAAGAACAACAACGGAGTCTGAAGAGCTTAGAAAATAACATGTCAGGTTTGCCCCAAACAGTTTCTAAGCAACCAAAGACACACCGATTACCTAGACGCGCACAACGCGAGGACAATAACGCTATCGGTGTGTGTTCCCCCAATATCCTGACACTTGTTGTGACAGAGGGGAGTAATATCACAAACCACAATATGGCTGACCAACGCTGTCAGTAACCTTGGTAACAGTAGCCTAAAGACAGTATAGGCTATTGAAAATCCAACATGACAGCTGTAACAGCATATATATATACCACAGCATTGACAGTCTTTAGTGTACACAGGAGGTGTGGCAGGAGGTGTGGCAGGAAGTCAGGCAGGAGGTGTGGCAGGAGGTGTGGCAGGAGGTGTGGCAGGAGGTGTGTCAGTAGGTGTGTCAGGGGGGTGTGTCAGTAGGTGTGTCAGGAAGTCAGGCAGGAGGTGTGCCTGGAAGTGTTGCAAGAGGTGTGGCAGGAGGTGTGGCAGGAGAGTGTGGCAGGAGGTGTGGCTGGAGGTGTGTCAGGAGTTTTGGAAGGAGGTGTGGCAGGAGAGTGTGGCAGGAGGTGTGTCAGTAGGTGTGTCGGGAGGTGTGTCAGTAGGTGTGTCAGGGGGGTGTGTCAGGAAGTCAGGCAGGAGGTGTGTCTGGAAGTGTGGCAGTAGGTGTGTCAGGAGGTGTGTAAGGAGGTGTGTCAGGAGGCGTGGCAGGAGGTGTGTCAGGAGGTGTGTCAGGAGGTGTGTCAGGAGGCGTGGCAGGAGGTGTGTCAAGAGGTGTGGCAGGAGGTGTGGCAGGAGGTGTGGCAGGAGGCGTGGCAGGAGGTGTGGCAGGAGAGTGTGCCAGGAGGTGTGTCAGTAGGTGTGTCAGGAGGTGTGTCAGAAGGTGTGGCAGGAGGCGTGTCAGGAGGCGTGTCAGGAGGTGTGGCAGGAGGTGTGGCAGGCGGTGTGCCTGGAAGTGTGGCAAGAGGTGTGGTAGGAGGTGTGTCAGGAAGTCAGGCAGGAGGTGTGTCAGGAGGTGTGTCAGTAGGTGTGTCAGTAGCTGTGGTAGGAGGCGTGGCAGGAGGTGTGGCAGGAGGTGTGGCAGGAGACGTGGCAGGAGGCGTGTCAGGAGGTGTGTAAGGAAGTCAGGCAGGAGGTGTGCCTGGAAGTGTGGCAAGAGGCGTGGCAGGAGGTGTGCCAGTAGGTGTGTCAGGAGGTGTGTCAGGGGGGGTGTCAGGAGGTGTGTCAAGGGGTGTGTCAGTAGGTGTGTCTGGAAGTGTGTCAGGAGGTGTGTCAGTAGGTGTGTCTGGAAGTGTGGCAGGAGGTGTGTCAGGAGGTGTGTCAGGGTGTGTGCCAGGAGGTGTGTCAGGGGGCGTGTCGTTAGTGTGAATAGCTGTGCTCCAAGGCCATGTAAGTTCAACAGTACACATTACACAGTCAGGGCCCCATCTCTAAGGCCAACAGTACACATTACACAGTCAGGGCCCCATGTCTAAGTCCAACATTACACAGTCAGGGCCCCATGTCTAAGCCCAACAGTACACATTACACAGTCAGGGCCCCATGTCTAAGGCCAACAGTACACATTACACAGTCAGGGCCCCATGTCTAAGCCCAACAGTACACATTACACAGTCAGGGCCCCATCTCTAAGGCCAACAGTACACATTACACAGTCAGGGCCCCATGTCTAAGGCCAACATTACACAGTCAGGGCCCCATGTCTAAGGCCAACAGTACACAGTCAGGGCCCCATGTCTAAGGCCAACATTACACAGTCAGGGCCCCATGTCTAAGCCCAACAGTACACATTACACAGTCAGGGCCCCATGTCTAAGCCCAACAGTACACAGTCAGGGCCCCATGTCTAAGCCCAACAGTACACATTACACAGTCAGGGCCCCATGTCTAAGCCCAACAGTACACATTACACAGTCAGGGCCCCATGTCTAAGCCCAACAGTACACATTACACAGTCAGGGCCCCATGTCTAAGGCCAACAGTACACATTACACAGTCAGGGCCCCATGTCTAAGGCCAACAGTACACATTACACAGTCAGGGCCCCATGTCTAAGGCCAACATTACACATTACACAGTCAGGGCCCCATGTCTAAGGCCAACAGTACACATTACACAGTCAGGGCCCCATGTCTAAGGCCAACAGTACACATTACACAGTCAGGGCCCCATGTCTAAGGCCAACAGTACACATTACACAGTCAGGGCCCCATGTCTAAGCCCAACAGTACACATTACACAGTCAGGGCCCCATGTCTAAGGCCAACAGTAGACAGTCAGGGCCCCATGTCTAAGGCCAACAGTACACATTACACAGTCAGGGCCCCATGTCTAAGCCCAACAGTACACATTACACAGTCAGGGCCCCATGTCTAAGGCCAACAGTACACATTACACAGTCAGGGCCCCATGTCTAAGAACAACAGTACACATTACACAGTCAGGGCCCCATGTCTAAGCCCAACAGTACACATTACACAGTCAGGGCCCAATGTCTAAGGCCAACAGTACACATTACACAGTCAGGGCCCCATGTCTAAGGCCAACAGTACACATTACACAGTCAGGTCCCCATGTCTAAGCCCAACAGTACACATTACACAGTCAGGGCCCCATGTCTAAGCCCAACAATACACATTACACAGTCAGGGCCCCATGTCTAAGGCCAACATTACACAGTCAGGGCCCCATGTCTAAGCCCAACAGTACACATTACACAGTCAGGGCCCCATGTCTAAGCCCAACAGTACACATTACACAGTCAGGGCCCCATGTCTCAGCCCAACATTACACAGTCAGGGCCCCATGTCTAAGCCCAACATTACACATTACACAGTCAGGGCCCCATGTCTAAGGCCAACAGTACACATTACACAGTCAGGGCCCCATGTCTAAGGCCAACAGTACACATTACACAGTCAGGGCCCCATGTCTAAGCCCAACAGTACACATTACACAGTCAGGGCCCCATGTCTAAGCCCAACAGTACACATTACACAGTCAGGGCCCCATGTCTAAGGCCAAAAATACACATTACACAGTCAGGGCCCCATGTCTAAACCCAACAGTCCACATTACACAGTCAGGGCCCCATGTCTAAGGCCAACAGTAGACATTACGCAGTCAGGGCCCCATGTCTAAGCCCAACAGTACACATTACACAGTCAGGGCCCCATGTCTAAGCCCAACAGCACACATTACACAGTCAGGGCCCCATGTCTAAGGCCAACAGTACACATTACACAGTCAGGGCCCCATGTCTAAGGCCAACAGTACACATTACACAGTCAGGGCCCCGTGTCTCAGCCCAACAGTACACATTACACAGTCAGGGCCCCATGTCTAAGGCCAACAGTACACATTACACAGTCAGGTCCCCATGTCTAAGGCCAACATTACACAGTCAGGGCCCCATGTCTAAGGCCAACAGTACACAGTCAGGGCCCCATGTCTCAGCCCAACATTACACAGTCAGGGCCCCATGTCTAAGGCCAACAGTACACATTACACAGTCAGGGCCCCATGTCTAAGCCCAACAGTACACATTACACAGTCAGGGCCCAATGTCTAAGCCCAACAGTACACAGTCAGGGCCCCATGTCTAAGGCCAACAGTACACATTACACAGTCAGGGCCCCATGTCTAAGCCCAACAGTACACATTACACAGTCAGGGCCCCATGTCTAAGCCCAACAGTACACAGTCAGGGCCCCATGTCTCAGCCCAACATTACACAGTCAGGGCCCCATGTCTAAGGCCAACAGTACACATTACACAGTCAGGGCCCCATGTCTAAGTTCAACAGTACACATTACACAGTCAGGGCCCCATGTCTAAGTCCAACAGTACACATTACACAGTCAGGGCCCCATGTCTAAGCACCAACAGTACACATTACACAGTCAGGGCCCCGTGTCTAGGCCAACAGTACACAGTCAGGGCCCCATGTCTAAGGCCAACAGTACACATTACACAGTCAGGGCCCCATGTCTAAGGCCAACAGTACACATTACACAGTCAGGGCCCCGTGTCTAGGCCAACATTACACAGTCAGGGCCCCATGTCTAAGCCCAACATTACACATTACACAGTCAGGGCCCCATGTCTAAGCCCAACAGTACACATTACACAGTCAGGACCCCATGTCTAAGCCCAACAGTACACATTACACAGTCAGGGCCCCATGTCTAAGTTCAACAGTACACATTACACAGTCAGGGCCCCATGTCTAAGCCCAACAGTACACATTACACAGTCAGGTCCCCATGTCTAAGCCCAACAGTACACATTACACAGTCAGGGCCCCATGTCTAAGCCCAACATTACACAGTCAGGGCCCCATGTCTAAGCCCAACAGTACACATTACACAGTCAGGGCCCCATGTCTAAGTCCAACAGTACACATTACACAGTCAGGGCCCCATGTCTAAGCCCAACAGTACACATTACACAGTCAGGGCCCCATGTCTAAGGCCAAAAATACACATTACACAGTCAGGGCCCCATGTCTAAACCCAACAGTACACATTACACAGTCAGGGCCCCATGTCTAAGGCCAACAGTAGACATTACGCAGTCAGGGCCCCATGTCTAAGCCCAACAGTACACATTACACAGTCAGGGCCCCATGTCTAAGCCCAACAGTACACATTACACAGTCAGGGCCCCATGTCTAAGGCCAACAGTACACATTACACAGTCAGGGCCCCATGTCTAAGGCCAACAGTACACATTACACAGTCAGGGCCCCATGTCTAAGGCCAACAGTACACATTACACAGTCAGGGCCCCATGTCTAAGCCCAACAGTACACATTACACAGTCAGGGCCCCATGTCTAAGCCCAACAGTACACATTACACAGTCAGGGCCCCATGTCTAAGGCCAACAGTACACATTACACAGTCAGGGCCCCATGTCTAAGGCCAACAGTACACATTACACAGTCAGGGCCCCGTGTCTCAGCCCAACAGTACACATTACACAGTCAGGGCCCCATGTCTAAGGCCAACAGTACACATTACACAGTCAGGTCCCCATGTCTAAGGCCAACAGTACACAGTCAGGGCCCCATGTCTCAGCCCAACATTACACAGTCAGGGCCCCATGTCTAAGGCCAACAGTACACATTACACAGTCAGGGCCCCATGTCTAAGCCCAACAGTACACATTACACTGTCAGGGCCCAATGTCTAAGCCCAACAGTACACAGTCAGGGCCCCATGTCTAAGGCCAACAGTACACATTACACAGTCAGGGCCCCATGTCTAAGCCCAACAGTACATATTACACAGTCAGGGCCCCATGTCTAAGCCCAACAGTACACAGTCAGGGCCCCATGTCTCAGCCCAACATTACACAGTCAGGGCCCCATGTCTAAGGCCAACAGTACACATTACACAGTCAGGGCCCCATGTCTAAGTTCAACAGTACACATTACACAGTCAGGGCCCCATGTCTAAGTCCAACAGTACACATTACACAGTCAGGGCCCCATGTCTAAGCACCAACAGTACACATTACACAGTCAGGGCCCCATGTCTAAGGCCAACAGTACACATTACACAGTCAGGGCCCCGTGTCTCAGCCCAACATTACACAGTCAGGGCCCCATGTCTAAGCCCAACAGTACACATTACACAGTCAGCTCCCCATGTCTAAGTTCAACAGTACACATTACACAGTCAGGGCCCCATGTCTAAGCACCAACAGTACACATTACACAGTCAGGGCCCCATGTCTAAGCCCAACAGTACACATTACACAGTCAGCTCCCCATGTCTAAGTTCAACAGTACACATTACACAGTCAGGTCCCCATGTCTAAGTTCAACAGTACACATTACACAGTCAGGGCCCCATGTCTAAGGCCAACAGTACACATTACACAGTCAGGTCCCCATGTCTAAGCCCAACAGTACACATTACACAGTCAGGGCCCCATGTCTAAGCCCAACAGTACACATTACACAGTCAGGGCCCCATGTCTAAGGCCAACAGTACACATTACACAGTCAGGGCCCCATGTCTAAGGCCAACAGTACACATTACACAGTCAGGGCCCCATGTCTAAGGCCAACAGTAAACATTACACAGTCAGGGCCCCATGTCTAAGGCCAACAGTACACATTACACAGTCAGGGCCCCATGTCTAAGCCCAACAGTACACATTACACAGTCAGGGCCCCATGTCTAAGCCCAACAGTACACATTACACAGTCAGGGCCCCATGTCTAAGCCCAACAGTACACATTACACAGTCAGGGCCCCATGTCTAAGCCCAACATTACACATTACACAGTCAGGGCCCCATGTGTCAGCCCAACATTACACAGTCAGGGCCCCATGTCTAAGGCCAACAGTACACATTACACAGTCAGGGCCCCATGTCTAAGCCCAACAGTACACATTACACAGTCAGGGCCCCATGTCTAAGCCCAACAGTACACATTACACAGTCAGGGCCCCATGTGTCAGCCCAACATTACACATTACACAGTCAGGGCCCCATGTCTAAGGCCAACAGTACACATTACACAGTCAGGGCCCCATGTCTAAGCCCAACAGTACACATTACACAGTCAGGTCCCCATGTCTAAGCCCAACAGTACACAGTCAGGGCCCCATGTCTAAGCCCAACAGTACACATTACACAGTCAGGGCCCCATGTCTAAGGCCAACAGTACACAGTCAGGGCCCCATGTCTAAGGCCAACAGACCACATTACACAGTCAGGGCCCCATGTCTAAGGCCAACAGTAAACATTACACAGTCAGGGCCCCATGTCTAAGGCCAACAGTACACATTACACACTCAGGGCCCCATGTCTAAGGCCAACAGTACACATTACACAGTCAGGTCCCCATGTCTAAGTTCAACAGTACACATTACACAGTCAGGGCCCCATGGTACGTACTACACAGTGTCCTTATCATAGAGCAGGGCCCCATGGTACACACTGCACAGTGTCCTTATCATAGAGCAGGGCCCCATGGTACACACTACACAGTGTCCTTATCATAGAGCAGGGCCCCATGGTACGTACTACACAGTGTCCTTATCATAGAGCAGGGCTCCATGGTACGTAACACACAGTGTCCTTATCATAGAGCAGGGCCCCATGGTACACACTACACAGTGTCCTTATCATAGAGCAGGGCCCCATGGTACACACTACACAGTGTCCTTATCATAGAGCAGGGCCCCATGGTACACACTACACAGTGTCCTTATCATAGAGCAGGGCCCCATGGTACGTAACACACAGTGTCCTTATCATAGAGCAGGGCCACATGGTACGTAACACACAGTGTCCTTATCATAGAGCAGGGCCCCATGGTACACACTACACAGTGTCCTGATCATAGAGCAGGGCCCCATGGTACGCACTACACAGTGTCCTTATCATAGAGCAGGGCTCCATGGTACACACTACACAGTGTCCTTATCATAGAGCAGGGCCCCATGGTACACACTACACAGTGTCCTTATCATAGAGCAGGGCCCCATGGTACACACTACACAGTGTCCTTATCATAGAGCAGGGCTCCATGGTACACACTACACAGTGTCTTTATCATAGAGCAGGTCCCCATGGTACACACTACACAGTGTCCTTAACATATAGCATGGCTCCATGGTACACACTACACAGTGTCCTTATCATAGAGCAGGACCCCATGGTACACACTACACAGTGTCCTTATCATAGAGCAGGGCCCCACGGTACACACTACACAGTGTCCTTATCATAGAGCAGGGCCCCATGGTACACACTACACAGTGTCCTTATCATAGAGCAGGGCCCCATGGTACACACTACACAGTGTCCTTATCATAGAGCAGGGCCCCATGGTACACACTACACAGTGTCCTTATCATAGAGCAGGTCCCCATGGTACACACTACACAGTGTCCTTATCATAGAGCAGGGCCCCATGGTACACACTACACAGTGTCCTTATCATAGAGCAGGGCCCCATGGTACACACTACACAGTGTCCTTATCATAGAGCAGGGCCCCATGGTACGTAACACACAGTGTCCTTATCATAGAGCAGGGCCCCATGGTACACACTACACAGTGTCCTTATCATAGAGCAGGGCCCCATGGTACACACTACACAGTGTCCTTATCATAGAGCAGGGCCCCATGGTACACACTACACAGTGTCCTTATCATAGAGCAGGGCCCCATTGTACGTAACACACAGTGTCCTTATCATAGAGCAGGGCCCCATTGTACGTAACACACAGTGTCCTTATCATAGAGCAGGGCCCCATGGTACACACTACACAGTGTCCTTATCATAGAGCAGGGCCCCATGGTACACACTACACAGTGTCCTTATCATAGAGCAGGGCCCCATGGTACACACTACACAGTGTCCTTATCATAGAGCAGGGCCCCATGGTACACACTACACAGTGTCCTTATCATAGAGCAGGGCCCCATGGTACACACTGCACAGTGTCCTTATCATAGAGCAGGGCCCCATGGTACACACTACACAGTGTCCTTATCATAGAGCAGGGCCCCATGGTACACACTACACAGTGTCCTTATCATAGAGCAGGGCCCCATGGTACACACTACACAGTGTCCTTATCATAGAGCAGGGCCCCATGGTACACACTACACAGTGTCCTTATCATAGAGCAGGGCTCCATGGTACCCCACTACACAGTGTCCTTATCATAGAGCAGGGCCCCATGGTACACACTACACAGTGTCCTTATCATAGAGCAGGGCCCCATGGTACACACTACACAGTGTCCTTATCATAGAGCAGGGCTCCATGGTACCCCACTACACAGTGTCCTTATCATAGAGCAGGGCCCCATGGTACACACTACACAGTGTCCTTATCATAGAGCAGGGCCCCATGGTACACACTACACAGTGTCCTTATCATAGAGCAGGGCCCCACGGTACGTAACACACAGTGTCCTTATCATAGAGCAGGACCCCATGGTACACACTACACAGTGTCCTTATCATAGAGCAGGGCCCCATGGTACGCACTACACAGTGTCCTTATCATAGAGCAGGGCCCCATGGTACGCACTACACAGTGTCCTTATCATAGAGCAGGGCCCCATTGTACGTAACACACAGTGTCCTTATCATAGAGCAGGGCCCCATGGTACACACTACACAGTGTCCTTATCATAGAGCAGGGCCCCATGGTACACACTACACAGTGTCCTTATCATAGAGCAGGGCCCCATGGTACACACTACACAGTGTCCTTATCATAGAGCAGGGCCCCATGGTACACACTACACAGTGTCCTTATCATAGAGCAGGGCCCCATGGTACACACTACACAGTGTCCTTATCATAGAGCAGGGCCCCATGGTACACACTACACAGTGTCCTTATCATATAGCAGGGCCCCATGGTACACACTACACAGTGTCCTTATCATAGAGCAGGTCCCCATGGTACACACTACACAGTGTCCTTATCATAGAGCAGGGCCCCATGGTACGTAACACACAGTGTCCTTATCATAGAGCAGGGCCCCATGGTACACACTACACAGTGTCCTTATCATAGAGCAGGGCCCCATGGTACACACTACACAGTGTCCTTATCATAGAGCAGGGCCCCATGGTACACACTACACAGTGTCCTTAACATAGAGCAGGGCCCCATGGTACACACTACACAGTGTCCTTATCATAGAGCAGGGCCCCATGGTACACACTACACAGTGTCCTTATCATAGAGCAGGGCCCCATGGTACACACTACACAGTGTCCTTATCATAGAGCAGGGCTCCATGGTACACACTACACAGTGTCCTTATCATATAGCAGGGCCCCATGGTACACACTACACAGTGTCCTTATCATATAGCAGGGCTCCATGGTACACACTACACAGTGTCCTTATCATAGAGCAGGGCTCCATGGTACACACTACACAGTGTCCTTATCATAGAGGAACTATTGAGCAGATCAGGGCCATACTCCTCATGTCCGATCTCTTTTACAAACCCCATTGGAGGAGAAGGTTAGAAGGGAGTGACCTTTGAGGAGACGAGGAGAGAGGAGAGAGGAAACGAGGAGAGAGTGCTAGTCGGGAAACTAAACTTGGAAATGTTCAACTTGCTAACTGGTTGAACGCGGCACGTGTATAACTACAACCGGTTAACAAGTCGCGAAATGTCAGAGTTTCCATGTTCCGACTAGCACATGAACGCGTCAGTGTTCACCGGCCACATCATCACGCTTTCTATGCTTCCTGTTCTTAAGTTTTATTTTTGCATCTTTTACGTTTGGTTTTGTTCACCAGATTAAAACAGCTGAATTTTTAAAAATGTTTTGTTATTAAAAATATATTTCACAGCGGTTAAGATGGTACAATGACTCTCTACACTCTGAGTGCTTGTTGTCACATAAACTGAAATAAAGCGAACTATTAAAATTTTAGCAACCAGGAAATGGAGGAGCGATTATTGCATATTGCACCTTTAAATCCACTTCACAATAGCCTATCAGCTTGAAACCTTTTAGGGTCATCAAAAACATTACCATGACGAAGTATGTTAAGTTTGGTATTCAAACCACTGTAAATCCACTCTGATCTTGTCATCCTGTGAACCCCGTTCATTGCTGCTTGCAGCTATAAGTTGCTGTTCTCTATGTAAGTGAGAGAAACAAGAAGAAAAGCAATAAAAAGAAAAGTAGGCTAAGCCAAACATATTGAATGTGTTATCTTGCATACTTCTGTATCATAAAACATTCTCTGTAGGCAAAGGATCCTTCCACGTACAACCATAAAGAATGCTCCTGGGCAGAGGGCTACGCCTGTTATGCAAATACTCAAGAGGAGCGATTGGAGCCCCGCCTACCTACAAAAGCAACACACTGCAACTAAAGATACTGATAACTTTACCGTTTTGTCTGCGCTGCGATCCGCCGCCGTCACAGTCTCGGGGTGGGGTTTCTAGTTGAGCTGCGTGGAGAATAGCGACTGTCCGGTAGAGTGATGTCACATAACGAATAGACGAGAGACCAAACCAGTGACTGATTGTAATAGCTGGCGAAAGCGCACCTGTTGAATAACAGGCTCACAACGAGATTCCAGTTTTCCGTATTTCTTCGAAGCTTTTTGGCTGCGATTAAAAGTTCAGAATGACGGATACAATAATTACCAACGGAATCAAGGACCGAGCGGGTCAGAATGGATATTTTAAAAAGGTGAGTGATTTTAAGTTTTTATGATAAAGATGATAGCGCAGTTACGCAGGGGGACGTTCATAACGACTAATGTGTTACAAACCAAATCGTTCACTTATGAATGGACTCTTGTCTGTTATAAACGCAGTGTTTCTGCTTTCACTGAAATGAATAGCGGCCTAGTGGATGGATTTCTGATGTGTTTAATCTATCAAAAGCAGCCGGTGTTGATGTCTGACGTACTACCTGTTTGATTAGTGGTTTATACCCTGTTTTTTTTAATTTTTAAATACGATAATGCTATCTGCGGTTTTTTAATGGGTTTGACTGATTGTCAGGTGTGGCAGTGACCACTAAATGTCATTGGTCGATATCGTATTGGAACATCAGGCAGTTTGTTGTCAAATATCTTCTGGTGATATACACTACCGATCAAACGTTTTAGAATGGTTTTTCTTTATTTTTTACTATTTTATACATTGTAGAATAATAATGAAGACATCAAAACTATGAAATAACACATGGAATCAAGTAGTAACCAAAAAAAAGTGTTAAACAAATCTAAATATTTGAGATTCTTCAAATAGCCACCCTTTGCCTTGGTGACAGCGTTGCCCACTCTTGGTATTCTCTCAACCAGCTTCACCTGGAATGCTTTTCCAACAGTCTTGAAGGAGTTCCCACATAAGCTGAGCACTTTTTGGCTGCTTTTCCTTCACTCTGCGGTCCGACTCATCCCAAACCATCTCAATTGGGTTGAGGTTGGGTGATTGTAGAGACCAGGTCATCTGATGCAGCACTCCATCACTCTCCTTCTTGGTCAAATAGCCCTTACACAGCCTGGAGGTGTGCTGGGTCATTGTTCTGTTGAAAACAAATGATAGTCCCACTAAGCGCAAACAAGATGGGATGGCGTATCGCTGCAGAATGCTGTGGTAGCCATGCTGGTTAAGTGGGCCTTGAATTCAAAATAAATCCCCAACAGTGTCACCAGCAAAGTACCCACCACACCATCACACCTCCTCCTCCATGCTTCACACATGCAGAGATCATCCGGTTTGAACCAAAAATCTCCAATTTGGACTCATCAGACCAAAGGACAGATTTCCACCGGTCTAATGTCCATTGCTCGTGTTTCTTGGCTCAATCAAGTCTCTTCTTCTTATTGGTGTCCTTTAGTAGTGGTTTCTTTGCAGCAATTTGACCATGAAGGCCTGATTCACGCAGTCTCCTCTGAACAGTTGATGTTGAGGTGTCTCTGTTACTTGAACTCTGTGAAGCATTTATTTGGGCTGCAATTTCTGAGGCTGGTAACTCCTAATGTACTTATCCTCTGCAGCAGAGGTAACTCTGGGTCTTCCTTTCCTGTGGCGGTCCTCATGAGAGCCAGTTTCATCTTAGCTCTTGATGGTTTTTGCGACTGCATTTTAAGAAACTTAAAGTTCTTGAAATGTTCCGTATTGACTGGCCTTCATGTCTTAAAGTAATGATGGACTGTTGTTTCTCTTTGTATATTTGAGCTGTTCTTGTCATAATATTGACTTGGTATTTTACCAAATAGGGCTATCTTCTGTATACCACCCCTACCTTGTCACAACACAACTGATAGCTAAATCAATATGTTCATAACTAATGTGGTGAGATACAAGAATCGACATTAAAACATTGTAGAGATGCAAAACCTTTGACCGGTAGTGTATAACACCTACTCATTCAAGGGTTTTTCTTAGTTTTTACTATTTTCTACATTGTAAAATAATAGTGATGACATCAAAACTATGAAATAACACATATGGAATCATGTAGTAACCAAAAAAAGTGTTAAATCAAAATATATTTTATATTTGAGATTCTTCAAATAGCCACCCTTTGCCCTGATGACAGCTTTGCACAATCTTGGCATTCTCTCAACCAGCTTCATGAGGAAGTCACCTGGAATGCATTTCATATTCACAGGTGTGCCCGTGTTAAAAGTTCATTTGTGGAATTTTTTTCCTCCTTAATGTGTTTTGAGCCAAAATATCTAAATCTGTGGATGATCAACTGTGATCACTTGGTCCATTTTTAAAGACGGGACCAGGGTGAATGAACGTAAACGTTATATCCTGTCGCTCCCAGTATTTTGTTTACAAGAAAGAAACCATTAGGGAGTATTGGACTTGTGTGTGATCGTGGACAGCCTAATGGACCTATATCTGACAGCCTACTGTGAATACACTATCAGGTATTTATGGAATGCTTTTATCTACAGGGGTGTGTGCTCCTGCCTGCCTGTCTGTGGCGTGTGTTTGTGCTCCTGTCTGTGGCGTGTGTTTGTGCTTCTGTCTGTGGCGTGTGTTTGTGCTCCTGTATGTGTGTCTGTGGTGTGTTTGTGCTTCTGTCTGTGGCGTGTTTGTGCTCCTGTATGTGTGTCTGTGGTGTGTGTTTGTGCTCCTGTCTTTGGCGTGTGTGTGTGCTCCTGTCTTTGGCATGTGTTTGTGCTCCTGTCTTTGGCGTGTGTGTGTGCTCCTGTATGTGGCGTGTGTTTGTGCTCCTGTCTGTGTGTCTGTGGCGTGTGTTTGTGCTCTTGTCTTTGGTGTGTGTTTGTGCTCCTGTCTGTGTGTCTGTGGCGTGTTTGTGTGTCTTTCTGTGGAACATGCCCCTGGATAACAAGCTGTCGAGGTTGGAGAGATAGCTGGCTGTCTGCTAGAAGATACCAAACCCCTACCGTTACGCTTGTTTACACTGAGCTGCTCAGGGGTCGGAGCACAATCATGTTTACATTTACTCACCGTGGAATCGGCGAGAGATATGGGTCGGAAAACGTACCTCGATGCAGGGATGGGATATGGGTCTGGAAAACGTACCTCGATGCAGGGATGGGATATGGGTCTGAAAACGTACCTCGATGCAGGGATGGGATATGGGTCGGAAAACGTACCTCGAAGCAGGGATGGGATATGGGTCGGAAAACGTACCTCGATGCAGGGATGAGATAGGGGTCGGAAAACGTACCTCAATGCAGGGATGAGATCTGGGTCGGAAAACGTACCTCGATGCAGGGATGGGATATGGGTCTGGAAAACGTACCTCAATGCAGGGATGAGATCTGGGTCGGAAAACGTACCTCGATGCAGGGATGGGATATGGGTCTGGAAAACGTACCTCGATGCAGGGATGGGATATGGGTCTGAAAACGTACCTCGATACAGGGATGGGATATGGGTCTGGAAAACGTACCTCGATGCAGGGATGGGATATGGGTCGGAAAACGTACCTCGATGCAGGGATGGGATATGGGTCGGAAAACGTACCTCGATGCAGGGATGGGATATGGGTCGGAAAACGTACCTCGAAGCAGGGATGGGATATGGGTCGGAAAACGTACCTCGATGCAGGGATGGGATATGGGTCTGAAAACGTACCTCGATGCAGGGATGGGATATGGGTCGGAAAACGTACCTCAAAGCAGGGATGGGATATGGGTCGGAAAACGTACCTCGATGCAGGGATGGGATCTGTCCGTGTACTCCAATCTGGACCTTTATCCACAGTATCCCCCCCTTTCCCCAACTGACTAGGTATCCCCCCCTTTCCCCAACTGACTAGGTATCCCCCCCTTTCCCCCAACTGACTAGGCATCCCCCCTTTCCCCAACTGACTAGGTATCCCCCCCCATTCCCCCAACTGACTAGGTATCCCCCCCATTCCCCCAACTGACTAGGTATCCCCCCTTTCCCCCAACTGACTAGGCAACCCCCTTTCCCCCAACTGACTAGGCAACCCCCTTTCCCCCAACTGACTAGGTATCCCCCTTTCCCCCAACTGACTAGGTATCCCCCTTTCCCCCAACTGACTAGGTATCCCCCTTTCCCCCAACTGACTAGGTATCCCCCTTTCCCCCAACTGACTAGGTATCCCCCCTTTTCCCCAACTGACTAGGTATCCCCCCCTTTCCCCCAACTGACTAGGTATCCCCCCCTTTCCCCAACTGACTAGGCATCCCTCCCTTTCCCCAACTGACTAGGTATCCCCCCCTTTCCCCAACTGACTAGGTATCCCCCCCTTTCCCCCAACTGACTAGGTATCCCCCCCTTTCCCCAACTGACTAGGTATCCCCCCCTTCCCCCAACTGACTAGGCATCCCTCCCTTTCCCCAACTGACTAGGTATCCCCCCCTTTTCCCCAACTGACTAGGTATCCCTCCCTTTCCCCAACTGACTAGGTATCCCTCCCTTTCCCCAACTGACTAGGTATCCCTCCCTTTCCCCAACTGACTAGGTATCCCTCCCTTTCCCCCAACTGACTAGGTATCCCCCCCTTTCCCCAACTGACTAGGTATCCCCCCCTTTCCCCCAACTGACTAGGTATCCCCCCCTTTCCCCAACTGACTAGGTATCCCTCCCTTTCCCCCAACTGACTAGGTATCCCCCCCTTTCCCCAACTGACTAGGTATCCCTCCCTTTCCCCCAACTGACTAGGTATCCCCCTTTCCCCCAACTGACTAGGTATCCCCCCCTTTCCCCCAACTGACTAGGTATCCCTCCCTTTCCCCCAACTGACTAGGTATCCCCCCCTTTCCCCCAACTGACTAGGTATCCCTCCCTTTCCCCCAACTGACTAGGTATCCCTCCCTTTCCCCCAACTGACTAGGTATCCCCCCCTTTCCCCCAACTGACTAGGTATCCCCCAACTGACTAGGTATCCCCCCCTTTCCCCCAACTGACTAGGTATCCCCCCCTTTTCCCCAACTGACTAGGTATCCCTCCCTTTCCCCCAACTGACTAGGTATCCCTCCCTTTCCCCCAACTGACTAGGTATCCCCCCCTTTCCCCCAACTGACTAGGTATCCCTCCCTTTCCCCCAACTGACTAGGTATCCCTCCCTTTCCCCCAACTGACTAGGTATCCCCCCTTTCCCCAACTGACTAGGTATCCCCCCCTTTCCCCCAACTGACTAGGTATCCCTCCCTTTCCCCCAACTGACTAGGTATCCCCCCCTTTCCCCCAACTGACTAGGTATCCCTCCCTTTCCCCCAACTGACTAGGTATCCCCCCCTTTCCCCAACTGACTAGGTATCCCCCCTTTCCCCCAACTGACTAGGTATCCCCCTTTCCCCAACTGACTAGGTATCCCCCCCTTTCCCCCCAACTGACTAGGTATCCCCCCCTTTCCCCCAACTGACTAGGTATCCCTCCCTTTCCCCCAACTGACTAGGTATCCCCCCCTTTCCCCAACTGACTAGGTATCCCTCCCTTTCCCCCAACTGACTAGGTATCCCTCCCTTTCCCCCAACTGACTAGGTATCCCCCCCTTTCCCCCAACTGACTAGGTATCCCCCAACTGACTAGGTATCCCCCCCTTTCCCCCAACTGACTAGGTATCCCCCCCTTTTCCCCAACTGACTAGGTATCCCTCCCTTTCCCCCAACTGACTAGGTATCCCCCCCTTTCCCCAACTGACTAGGTATCCCCCCCTTTCCCCCAACTGACTAGGTATCCCTCCCTTTCCCCCAACTGACTAGGTATCCCCCCCTTTCCCCAACTGACTAGGTATCCCCCCCTTCCCCAACTGACTAGGTATCCCCCCCTTTCCCCAACTGACTAGGTATCCCCCCCTTCCCCAACTGACTAGGTATCCCCCCCTTTTCCCCAACTGACTAGGTATCCCCCCCTTTTCCCCAACTGACTAGGTATCCCCCCCTTTCCCCCAACTGACTAGGTATCCCTCCCTTTCCCCCAACTGACTAGGTATCCCCCCCTTTTCCCCAACTGACTAGGTATCCCCCCCTTTCCCCCAACTGACTAGGTATCCCCCCCTTTCCCCCAACTGACTAGGTATCCCTCCCTTTCCCCCAACTGACTAGGTATCCCCCCTTTCCCCAACTGACTAGGTATCCCTCCCTTTCCCCAACTGACTAGGTATCCCCCCTTTCCCCCAACTGACTAGGTATCCCCCCCTTTCCCCCAACTGACTAGGTATCCCCCCCTTTCCCCCAACTGACTAGGTATCCCCCAACTGACTAGGTATCCCCCCCTTTCCCCCAACTGACTAGGTATCCCCCCCTTTTCCCCAACTGACTAGGTATCCCTCCCTTTCCCCCAACTGACTAGGTATCCCCCCTTTTCCCCAACTGACTAGGTATCCCCCCCTTTTCCCCAACTGACTAGGTATCCCCCCCTTTTCCCCAACTGACTAGGTATCCCCCCCTTTCCCCCAACTGACTAGGTATCCCTCCCTTTACCCCAACTGACTAGGTATCCATTCCTTTCCCCAACTGACTAGGTATCCCCCCCTTTCCCCCAACTGACTAGGTATCCCCCAACTGACTAGGTATCCCCCCCTTTCCCCCAACTGACTAGGTATCCCCCCCTTTCCCCAACTGACTAGGTATCCCTCCCTTTCCCCCAACTGACTAGGTATCCCCCCCTTTCCCCAACTGACTAGGTATCCCCCCCTTTCCCCAACTGACTAGGTATCCCCCCCTTTCCCCAACTGACTAGGTATCCCTCCCTTTCCCCCAACTGACTAGGTATCCCCCCCTTTTCCCCAACTGACTAGGTATCCCCCCCATCCCCCCAACTGACTAGGTATCCCCCCCTTTTCCCCAACTGACTAGGTATCCCCCCCCTTTCCCCAACTGACTAGGTATCCCCCCCATCCCCCCAACTGACTAGGTATCCCCCCATCCCCCCAACTGACTAGGTATCCCCCCCTTTTCCCCAACTGACTAGGTATCCCCCCCCTTTCCCCAACTGACTAGGTATCCCCCCCCTTTCCCCCAACTGACTAGGTATCCCCCCCCTTTCCCCAACTGACTAGGTATCCCTCCCTTTCCCCAACTGACTAGGTATCCCTCCCTTTCCCCCAACTGACTAGGTATCCCCCCCTTTCCCCAACTGACTAGGTATCCCTCCCTTTCCCCCAACTGACTAGGTATCCCCCCCTTTCCCCAACTGACTAGGTATCCCCCCCTTTCCCCCAACTGACTAGGTATCCCTCCCTTTCCCCAACTGACTAGGTATCCCCCCCTTTTCCTCAACTGACTAGGTATCCCCCCCTTCCCCAACTGACTAGGTATCCCTCCCTTTCCCCCAACTGACTAGGTATCCCCCCCTTTCCCCAACTGACTAGGTATCCCCCCCTTCCCCAACTGACTAGGTATCCCTCCCTTTCCCCCAACTGACTAGGTATCCCCCCCTTTCCCCAACTGACTAGGTATCCCCCCCTTCCCCAACTGACTAGGTATCCCCCCCTTTTCCTCAACTGACTAGGTATCCCCCCCTTCCCCAACTGACTAGGTATCCCTCCCTTTCCCCCAACTGACTAGGTATCCCCCCCTTTCCCCAACTGACTAGGTATCCCCCCCTTCCCCAACTGACTAGGTATCCCTCCCTTTCCCCAACTGACTAGGTATCCCCCCCTTTTCCCCCAACTGACTAGGTATCCCCCCCCCTTTTCCCCAACTGACTAGGTATCCCCCCCTTTCCCCCAACTGACTAGGTATCCCTCCCTTTCCCCCAACTGACTAGGTATCCCCCCTTTTCCCCAACTGACTAGGTATCCCTCCCTTTCCCCCAACTGACTAGGTATCCCTCCCTTTCCCCAACTGACTAGGTATCCCCCCCTTTCCCCAACTGACTAGGTATCCCTCCCTTTCCCCCAACTGACTAGGTATCCCCCCCTTTCCCCCAACTGACTAGGTATCCCCCCCTTTCCCCCAACTGACTAGGTATCCCCCCCTTTCCCCCAACTGACTAGGTATCCCTCCCTTTCCCCCAACTGACTAGGTATCCCCCCCTTTCCCCAACTGACTAGGTATCCCTCCCTTTCCCCCAACTGACTAGGTATCCCCCCCTTTCCCCAACTGACTAGGTATCCCTCCCTTTCCCCCAACTGACTAGGTATCCCCCCCTTTCCCCAACTGACTAGGTATCCCCCCCTTTCCCCCAACTGACTAGGTATCCCTCCCTTTCCCCCAACTGACTAGGTATCCCTCCCTTTCCCCAACTGACTAGGTATCCCCCCCTTTCCCCAACTGACTAGGTATCCCCCCCATTCCCCCAACTGACTAGGTATCCCTCCCTTTCCCCAACTGACTAGGTATCCCCCCCTTTCCCCCAACTGACTAGGTATCCCCCCCTTTCCCCAACTGACTAGGTATCCCCCCCCTTTCCCCAACTGACTAGGTATCCCTCCCTTTCCCCAACTGACTAGGTATCCCCCTTTTCCCCCAACTGACTAGGTATCCATTCCTTTCCCCAACTGACTAGGTATCCCCCAACTGACTAGGTATCCCCCCCTTTCCCCCAACTGACTAGGTATCCCCCAACTGACTAGGTATCCCCCCCTTTCCCCCAACTGACTAGGTATCCCCCCCTTTCCCCCAACTGACTAGGTATCCCCCAACTGACTAGGTATCCCCCCCTTTCCCCCAACTGACTAGGTATCCCCCCCTTTCCCCAACTGACTAGGTATCCCTCCCTTTCCCCCAACTGACTAGGTATCCCCCCCTTTCCCCCAACTGACTAGGTATCCCCCCCTTTCCCCAACTGACTAGGTATCCCTCCCTTTCCCCCAACTGACTAGGTATCCCTCCCTTTCCCCCAACTGACTAGGTATCCCCCAACTGACTAGGTATCCCCCCCCTTTCCTAGAGGTAAAGTTTGGAGTACAGTGGCATGTCCCATCCCTGCATTGAGGTTCTTTTTCCGGAAGGGTCTGTGTCTTCTAGCGAGCTGACAGAGTTATGGATGATGAATTCCAGCCAGGCGTCAGTCGTTGTCCCCATAACATTCCTTTTACATTAGGCCTCGGGTGTGTCCCAAATGGTACACTGTTCCCTCTGGGCCCTGGTCCGAATGGTACACTGTTCCCTATGGGCCCTGGTCCGAATGGTACACTGTTCCCTCTGGGCCCTGGTCCCAATGGTACACTGTTCCCTCTGGGCCCTGGTCCGAATGGTACACTGTTCCCTATGGGCCCTGGTCCGAATGGTACCCTATTCCCTATGGGCCCTGGTCAAATGGTTCACTATTCCCTCTGGGCCCTGGTCAAATGGTACCTTATTCCCTCTGGGCCCTGGTCAAATGGTACACTGTTCCCTATGGGCCCTGGTCAAATGGTACACTGTTCCCTATGGGCCCTGGTCAAATGGTACCCTATTCCCTATGGGCCCTGGTCAAATGGTACCTTATTCCCTATGGACCCTGGTCAAATGGTACACTGTTCCCTATGGGCCCTGTTCTAAAGTAGTGTACTATAGGGGCCCTGGTCTAAAGTAGTGTACTATACAGGGCTCTGGTCTAAAGTAGTGCACTATACAGGGCTCTGGTCTAAAGTAGTGTACTATAGGGGCCCTGGTCTAAAGTAGTGTACTATAGGGGCCCTGGTCTAAAGTAGTGCACTCTAGGGGCCCTGGTCTAAAGTAGTGCACTATACAGGGGCCCTGGTCTAAAGTAGTGCACTATACAGGGGCCCTGGTCTAAAGTAGTGCACTATACAGGCCATTTGGGACACAGCCCCATGAAAGCCCTGTCATGAAACCTTTATTCTTCAGAGACGTTATTTCACTGGGGTTGAATCTGGACTTCCTGGAAGTTTTTGTAGAAAGGGGTTTAGTTTCTGGTAAAACAAGATGTAGTTCAGATGTTGACTCTTCAGTTGTATAATATATATCCACAAAAGCCCAGGGAATAGCCTATTAAATAAACCTTAAAGACTATTTGTACAGATTGTCCGGTGTGTCTTTTTCATTTATTTTTTTAAAAAAAGTAACCATTTACAAAGATGGCTTACACCGGCCAAAGCCCGGACGACGCTGGGCAGATTGGGAGTCTCATAGGGCGGAGAACAATCACATCCGGATGGGATACAGCCTGGATTCGAACCAGGGACTGTAGCGACGCCTCTTGCACTGAGATGCAGCGCCTTCAGACCGCTGCGATACAGCCTGGATTCGAACCAGGGACTGTAGTGACGCCTCTTGCACTGAGACGCAGCACCTTTAGACCGCTGTGATACAGCCTGGATTCGAACCAGGGACTGTAGTGACGCCTCTTGCACTGAGACGCAGCGCCTTTAGACCGCTGCGATACAGCCTGGATTCGAACCAGGGACTGTAGTGACGCCTCTTGCACTGAGACGTAGCGCCTTCAGACCGCTGTGATACAGCCTGGATTCGAACCAGGGACTGTAGCGACGCCTCTTGCACTGAGACGCAGTGCATTTAGACCGCTGTGATACAGCCTGGATTCGAACCAGGGACTGTAGTGACGCCTCTTGCACTGAGACGTAGCGCCTTCAGACCGCTGTGATACAGCCTGGATTCGAACCAGGGACTGTAGCGACGCCTCTTGCACTGAGACGCAGTGCCTTTAGACCGCTGCGATACAGCCTGGATTCGAACCAGGGACTGTAGTGACGCCTCTTGCACTGAGACGCAGCGCCTTTAGACCGCTGCGATACAGCCTGGATTCGAACCAGGGACTGTAGTGACGCCTCTTGCACTGAGACGCAGCGCCTTTAGACCGCTGCGATACAGCCTGGATTCGAACCAGGGACTGTAGTGACGCCTCTTACACTGAGACGCAGCCCGCTGCGCCACTCGGGGAGTTCAAAGGTCATGGTCATAGGATAGTTCCAGTACAAGTCAATATTTCCAGTGTCCCGTAACCTTTATCTATGGAGGAAGATAATTCACTAGTCTGTCATTGAGTAATGGGATATGTTCCAAATAGCACCCTATTCCCTATGTAAGACTGTACACTACTTTTGACCAGGGCCCATAGGGTGTCTTGTGACTCCACCGTGGCGTAACGTGTTGACTCTGGCTGTAAACCGTTCTCACAGGCTGAGTCATGTGACTCCACCGTGGCGTAACGTGTTGACTCTGGCTGTCACCGTTCTCACAGGCTGGGTCATGTGACTCCACCGTGGTCGTAACGTGTTGACTCTGGCTGTAAACTGTTCTCACAGGCTGAGTCATGTGACTCCACCGTGGCGTAACGTGTTGACTCTGGCTGTAAACCGTTCTCACAGGTTGAACCAGTGCTGTCACATATTTGTGTATCCGCCCCGGGCAGAGGCTTGTTTTCTTAGTCAACCAGTAGTTAGTACAGCGATGAAAATGATTGGGGATAGGTGTTGAAAGGGGTTAGTGGTTGTTAGGGGTTAGGGGTTGAAAGGGGTTAGTGGTTGTTAGGGGTTGTTAGGGGTTAGGGGTTGAAAAGGGATAGGGGTTAGGGGTTGAAAGGGGTTGAAAGGGGTTGAAAGGGGTTGAAAGGGGTTGAAAGGGGTTGAAAGGGGTTGAAAGGGGTTGGGGGTTGAAAGGGGTTGGGGGTTGAAAGGGGTTGGGGGTTGAAAGGGGATAGGGGTTAGGGGTTAGGGGTTGAAAGGGGTTGAAAGGGGTTGGGGGTTGAAAGGGGTTGGGGGTTGAAAGGGGTTGGGGGTTGAAAGGGGTTGGGGGTTGAAAGGGGATAGGGGTTAGGGGTTAGGGGTTGAAAGGGGTTGAAAGGGGTTGGGGGTTGAAAGGGGTTGGGGGTTGAAAGGGGTCTTTTGTTGTGGTCAAGCTGCCCTGATCTCCCTGTGAAGAGAGTCTGGCTTTAGGCTTTGTAGCACACTTCCTCTGTCTATTAATGCTCTGTTATGAGTCTGATGATCAAGGGAGAGGGTGGGAGTTAGACCTCTCTCTCCTTTTATATGCTCTCTCTAGCTCTCTCTTCTCTCATTCTCCTCTCTCTCCTCTCTCTCTTCTCGCTCTCTCCTCTCTCTCTCTCTAGCTCTCTCCTCTCTCGCTCTCCTCTCTCTCTAGCTCTCTCTCTCTCTCTCTAGCTCTCTCTTCTCTCATTCTCCTCTCTCTCTCTAGCTCTCTTCTCTCTCTCTCTCTAGCTCTCTCTCTCTCTCTCTAGCTCTCTCTCTCTCTCTAGCTCTCTCTCTCTCTAGCTCTCTCTCTCTCTAGCTCTCTCTCTCTCTAGCTCGCTCTCTCTCTCTCTCTCTAGCTCTCTCCTCTCTCTCCCCTCTCTCTCTCCCCTCTCTCTCTCCCCTCTCTCTCTCCCCTCTCTCTCTCCCTCTAGCTCTCTCCTCTCTCCCCTGTAGCTCTCCCCTCTCTCTCTCTCGTGTAGAACACAACAGTATATTTCATGGGACACTGATTACAGTTTTTCCATAGTGTCTTCACACACCGCAGCACCCTTTCCCACTCCTGTAAGCAGGCTAGTGAAGCCAGAGCTCGGTGTCTGTCTGAAGAGGTTTGCACATTCAGGAAACCACAGGGCTATAAAGAGCTCGGTCTCTGTCTGAAGAGGTTTGCACATTCAGGAAACCACAGGGCTATAAAACATACAGGAGTGTACTGGTGATTTGGTCATGTTTAAACGGGATTTGTGATTTGGAAACCTTGTTTGGCGTTGGTGGAAATTTGAGTTAAGTGGAGCATTGGCCCTTTTTTCTGTCTCGTCTCTCGCTCTCCGTCTCGTCTCTCGCTCTCCGTCTCGTCTCTCGCTCTCTGTCTCGTCTCTCGCTCTCTGTCTCGTCTCTCGCTCTCTGTCTCGTCTCTCGCTCTCTGTCTCGTCTCTCGCTCTCTGTCTCGTCTCTCGCTCTCTGTCTCGTCTCTCGCTCTCTGTCTCGTCTCTCGCTCTCTGTCTCGTCTCTCGCTCTCTGTCTCGTCTCTCGCTCTCTGTCTCGTCTCTCGCTCTCTGTCTCGTCTCTCGCTCTCTGTCTCGTCTCTCGCTCTCTGTCTCGTCTCTCGCTCTCTGTCTCGTCTCTCGCTCTCTGTCTCGTCTCTCGCTCTCTGTCTCTGTCTTCTCTTCTCTGCCTGGTGAGAATGAGCTCAGTGATTTACTATGCTGCTCTAACAAATGCTCCACAGACTCGCCGCTCAACTCCTGGTCTGCCGACAGATGATCCTGTGAGATGCCATGGTAACGTGGTTTCAGGCCGGGTTCCCAAACCTCTGCTGTTTCCCTGAGCTGGGCGTTAGGGACATTTGGTCCCCTCCGGGCGTTAGGGACGTTTGGTCCACTCCGGGCGTTAGGGACGTTTGGTCCACTCCGGGCGTTAGGGACGTTTGGTCCCCCCCGGGCGTTAGGGACGTTTGGTCCCCCCCCAGGGCGTTAGGGACGTTTGGTCCCCCCCCCCAGGGCGTTAGGAACGTTTGGTCCCCCCCCCCAGGGCGTTAGGGACGTTTGGTCCCCCCCCCCAGGGCGTTAGGGACGTTTGGTCCCCCCCCCCAGGGCGTTAGGGACGTTTGGTCCCCCCCCCCAGGGCGTTAGGGACGTTTGGTCCCCCCCCCCAGGGCGTTAGGGACGTTTGGTCCCCCCCCCCAGGGCGTTAGGGACGTTTGGTCCCCCCCCAGGGCGTTAGGAACGTTTGGTCCCCCCCCAGGGCGTTAGGGACGTTTGGTCCCCCCCCAGGACGGTAGGGACGTTTGGTCCCCCAGTGCGACAGCAGCCAGATACCATTGACGTAGAATCATCCCAAGGCTGTCCCAGTCCCCAACCCACTCAGACAAATTGACAAAATGTGTCCTGGCCCAGAGAAAGACAGGCTGAGGCCCAAATGGCACCCTATTCCCAACATAGGCCTGGTCTAAAGTAGTGCACTATATAGGGAATAGGGCCCTGGTCTAAAGTAGTGCACTATATAGGGCCCTGGTCTAAAGTAGTGCACTATATAGGGAATAGGGCCCTGGTCTAAAGTAGTGCACTATATAGGGCCCTGGTCTAAAGTAGTGCACTATATAGGGAATAGGGCCCTGGTCTAAAGTAGTGCACTATATAGGGCCCTGGTCAAAACTAGTGCACTATATAGGGAATAGGGCCCTGGTCTAAAGTAGTGCACTACATAGGGAATAGGGAGCCATTTGGTACACAGCCTCTGACTGCTGCCTGCCTCTGCAGTCTGTCTGGACAATGTCAGAGGAAACACAGTAAAAAGCCCCCGTGTTTCTACTGCAAAATAACACTGAAACGTCCCTTTAAGAAAGACTCGAGCTACCTCCCCTTTAATTAGGGATGGTTTACCCGTGTTTGTAGCCATTCCAAACCTCCATTATATGGTGCTGCTGCAGGGAAAACTAAACCACGAGGGTGAACTCTCACCTTTTCTAGTCTTCTGTCCAATTAGACCGTTTGTATAATGTATAGAGACGTTTATCACGATGAAGAGCTCACTCTAAATTCATGTTTTTTTTTTATGTTAACGTTACACAACACTCCTCTCCTTCGTTCTGAATGGTCCGGGTCAATGGAGAGGGTCTCTTCAGGAGCCTGTCCAAAGACAAGAGAGGCAGCCAACTCAACCGTTCCCTGATTTACTATGTCGCCGTCCCAATTGGACTCCCCCCTCTGTCCTCCGGGCCAGAGAGAGCTAGAGAGAGAGCTAGAGAGAGAGCTAGAGAGAGAGCTAGAGAGAGAGCTAGAGAGAGAGCTAGAGAGAGAGCTAGAGAGAGAGCTAGAGAGAGAGCTAGAGAGAGAGCTAGAGAGAGAGCTAGAGAGAGAGCTAGAGAGAGAGCTAGAGAGAGAGCTAGAGAGAGAGCTAGAGAGAGAGCTAGAGAGAGAGCTAGAGAGAGAGCTAGAGAGAGAGCTAGAGAGAGAGCTAGAGAGAGAGCTAGAGAGAGAGCTAGAGAGAGAGCTAGAGAGAGAGCTAGAGAGAGAGCTAGAGAGAGAGCTAGAGAGAGAGCTAGAGAGGGGGAGAAAGCTAGAGAGAGAGAGAGGGGGGAGAAAGCTAGAGAGAGAGAGAGGGGGGAGAAAGCTAGAGAGAGAGAGAGGAGAAAGCTAGAGAGAGAGAGAGAGGGGAGAAAGAGAGAGAGAGAGGGGGGAGAAAGCTAGAGAGAGAGAGAGGGGGGAGAAAGCTAGAGAGAGAGAGAGGGGGGAGAAAGCTAGAGAGAGAGAGAGGGGGGAGAAAGCTAGAGAGAGAGAGAGGGGGGAGAAAGCTAGAGAGAGAGAGAGGGGGGAGAAAGCTAGAGAGAGAGAGAGGGGGGAGAAAGCTAGAGAGAGAGGGGGGAGAAAGCTAGAGAGAGAGAGGGGAGAAAGCTAGAGAGAGAGAGGGGAGAAAGCTAGAGAGAGAGAGGGGAGAAAGCTAGAGAGAGAGAGGGGAGAAAGCTAGAGAGAGAGAGGGGAGAAAGCTAGAGAGAGAGAGGGGAGAAAGCTAGAGAGAGAGAGAGGGGAGAAAGCTAGAGAGAGAGAGAGGGGGGAGAAAGCTAGAGAGAGAGAGAGGGGGGAGAAAGCTAGAGAGAGAGAGAGGGGGGAGAAAGCTAGAGAGAGAGAGAGAGGGGAGAAAGCTAGAGAGAGAGAGAGAGAGGGGGGAGAAAGCTAGAGAGAGAGAGAGAGAGGGGGGAGAAAGCTAGAGAGAGAGAGAGAGGGGGGAGAAAGCTAGAGAGAGAGAGAGAGAGGGGGGAGAAAGCTAGAGAGAGAGAGAGGGGAGAGAGAGTGCACTAGCTTTCTCCTCTATGTCGGGTGCCATTTGGGATGCAGACATAACTTGTGGCTTGTTATTGGGAGCTTGTTAGTGGCCTGGCCAGCAGACACAGTCCCAGGCTGTTGGTCCAGACCGTAGCTGACTAGATGAACAAGGCTGAGAGAGACTGAGAGTCTTTGTCCCAGACTGAGCTCTGTTACTAATGAACACCCTAATAGATCTCTGTTCTGGGCCTGTTTTCATAAAGCGTCTCTCAATGCAGTAGTACTGATCTAGGATCAGTTTAGTCTGTTAAATAATAATGGATTAAAAAGGGGGACGGGGAGGAGGGGGGGCCTGATCGTACATCAGCACTCCTATTCTGAGACACTTTGTGAATACTTGGACTGTTCCCATTCTGGAGTGTTTTTAATAGGACTCTGGACGGTTCGGGACATAAATCCATCCCTACAGCACGCTGCTTCTCTACTGTTTTTTTTTATTTATTTCACCTTTATTTAACCAGGTAGGCTAGTTGAGAACAAGTTCTCATTTACAACTGCGACCTGGCCAAGATAAAGCAAAGCAGTTCGACACAAACAACAACACAGAGTTACACATGGAATAAAACAAACATACAGTCAATAATACAGTGAAAAATATCTATATACAATGTGTGTAAATGAGGTGAGATAAGGGAGGTGAAGGCAAACAAAATATATATATAAATAAATAAAAATATAAAAAGGCCATGGTGGTGAAGTAAATACAATATAGCAAGTAAAAAAAAAAAAAAAACTAAGATTCAGATTGACACCTGGCTAAATGGATTTCAGCCGGCTACAGTATCTAAAGGACCAATCAGGAAGCCATCCTTGGGACTAGGGATTCATATTATCCCCCTAAATCTACCTAGTTTCACTACCGGTTATAATTCATATTGATCTTAAAGACTTCTGGGGAAATATTGATCAAGAGACTTCTGGGGAAATATTGATCAAGAGACTTCTGGGGAAATATTGATCAAGAGACTTCTGGGGAAATATTGATCAAGAGACTTCTGGGGAAATATTGATCAAGAGACTTCTGGGGAAATATTGATCAAGAGACTTCTGGGGAAATATTGATCAAGAGACTTCTGGAAAACACTGAAAGAAAACAAATCGGAAGTGTCCATTTTTTTTAAGGTTTTAAAACCAATATCTGGTCAGTACGCCAGGGTTCTCCTCAAGCAAGAGGGGGAGCGCTGTGTCACCTTGTCGGCTTGGCTGCACACTCCGACTGTAGCCTTGTCGGCTTGGCTGCACACTCCGACTGTAGCCTTGTCGGCTTGGCTGCACACTCCGACTGTAGCCTTGTCGGCTTGGCTGCACACTCCGACTGTAGCCTTGTCGGCTTGGCTGCACACTCCGACTGTAGCCTTGTCGGCTTGGCTGCACACTCCGACTGTAGCCTTGTCGGCTTGGCTGCACACTCCGACTGTAGCCTTGTCGGCTTGGCTGCACACTCCGACTGTAGCCTTGTCGGCTTGGCTGCACACTCCGACTGTAGCCTTGTCGGCTTGGCTGCACACTCCGACTGTAGCCTTGTCGGCTTGGCTGCACACTCCGACTGTAGCCTTGTCGGCTTGGCTGCACACTCCGACTGTAGCCTTGTCAGCTTGGCTGCACACTCCGACTGTAGCCTTGTCGGCTTGGCTGCACACTCCGACTGTAGCCTTGTCGAATCATACAAAACTTTATAACGGCAGCCAAACTGAAGTCAAATGAGCTTCCTAGATATCCTCCTTCTACCAATGACACGATTATATCTCCTGTATTTTGGCTAAACGGACTCGATGATTTTTATATAAAGGTAGTCGATCAGCTCATGAATAACGGAGAGATGAAGAGTAGAAATATAGTTTTTAAATATTCAATGGTATCTTACCGTGGACCAACTATATTCATATCTCCTCTCATACCGTTTTGTTGATCACACGTTCTCTACCCTAAACTCTACATAGGCAGCTATACGAGACAGCGAGGGGGGGGGGAGAATATTCTAGAGGTATTTTGACATGTGTAGGCTAGACGTGCTTTCATAATGCAGCCTATGGGTTACAGAATAAAGTTAGGATTTTTTATGCGAGTCAGGATTTGGGGATTCAGTGGGATTGGATAATAGCCTATAGGCTCTAGGATCGTAGAAGACAGAATGTTGTCTGTGACAGAGATGCCTAATGTAGTGGATTGTCCATAGGCCTATCAAATGTGTGACTTTATGAAGAGTCACAATGACATCTCAAAGAGACGTTATTTTATAGGTTAAACTAAAAGGGGTTTCCTGTAGGGTTTATTAAATGCATTTTAATGCTGCTTAACTCTTGTTCAGTTCAGCAGTGTCAATTATGTGTGATTTGAATCTATGGTGACTTTGTGTGTAGTCAATATGCTAGGTTAAAGGCTTCCATTAACAACCTATTGTGTGTAGTAAATATGCTAGGCTAAAGGCTTCCATTAACAACCTATTGTGTGTAGTCAATATGCTAGGCTAAAGGCTTCCATTAACAACCTATTGTGTGTAGTCAATATGCTAGGCTAAAGGCTTCCATTAACAACCTATTGTGTGTAGTCAATATGCTAGGCTAAAGGCTTCCATTAACAACCTATTGTGTGTAGTCAATATGCTAGGCTAAAGGCTTCCATTAACAACCTATTGTGTGTAGTCAATATGCTAGGCTAAAGGCTTCCATTAACAACCTATTGTGTGTAGTCAATATGCTAGGCTAAAGGCTTCCATTAACAACCTATTGTGTGTAGTCAATATGCTAGGCTAAAGGCTTCCGTTAACAACCTATTGTGTGTAGTCAATATGCTAGGCTAAAGGCTTCCATTGACAACCTATTGTGTGTAGTCAATATGCTAGGCTAAAGGCTTCCATTAACAACCTATTGTGTGTAGTCAATATGCTAGGCTAAAGGCTTCCATTAACAACCTATTGTGTGTAGTCAATATGCTAGGCTAAAGGCTTCCATTGACAACCTATTGTGTGTAGTCAATATGCTAGGCTAAAGGCTTCCATTGACAACCTATTGTGTGTAGTCAATATGCTAGGCTAAAGGCTTCCATTGACAACCTATTGTGTGTAGTCAATATGCTAGGCTAAAGGCTTCCATTGACAACCTATTGTGTGTAGTCAATATGCTAGGCTAAAGGCTTCCATTAACAACCTATTGTGTGTAGTCAATATGCTAGGCTAAAGGCTTCCATTGACAACCTATTGTGTGTAGTCAATATGCTAGGCTAAAGGCTTCCATTGACAACCTATTGTGTGTAGTCAATATGCTAGGTTAAAGGCTTCCATTGACAACCTATTGTGTGTAGTCAATATGCTAGGCTAAAGGCTTCCATTAACAACGACACGTCCCTCCTTTAGTCAAGAGAGACGACACGTCCCTCCTTTAGTCAAGAGAGACGACACGTCCCTCCTTTAGTCAAGAGGGACGACACGTCCCTCCTTTAGTCAAGAGAGACGACACGTCCCTCCTTTAGTCAAGAGGGACGACACGTCCCTCCTTTAGTCAAGAGAGACGACACGTCCCTCTTTTAGTCAAGAGAGACGACACGTCCCTCCTTTAGTCAAGAGAGACGACACGTCCCTCCTTTAGTCAAGAGAGACGACACGTCCCTCCTTTAGTCAAGAGAGACGACACGTCCCTCCTTTAGTCAAGAGAGACGACACGTCCCTCCTTTAGTCAAGAGAGACGACACGTCCCTCTTTTAGTCAAGAGAGACGACACGTCCCTCTTTTAGTCAAGAGAGACGACACGTCCCTCCTTTAGTCAAGAGAGACGACACGTCCCTCCTTTAGTCAAGAGAGACGACACGTCCCTCCTTTAGTCAAGAGAGACGACACGTCCCTCCTTTAGTCAAGAGAGACGACACGTCCCTCCTTTAGTCAAGAGAGACGACACGTCCCTCCTTTAGTCAAGAGAGACGACACGTCCCTCCTTTAGTCAAGAGAGACGACACGTCCCTCCTTTAGTCAAGAGAGACGACACGTCCCTCCTTTAGTCAAGAGAGACGACACGTCCCTCCTTTAGTCAAGAGGGACGACACGTCCCTCCTTTAGTCAAGAGAGACGACACGTCCCTCCTTTAGTCAAGAGAGACGACACGTCCCTCTTTTAGTCAAGAGGGACGACGCCTCCCTCCTTTAGTCAAGAGGGACGACGCCTCCCTCCTTTAGTCAAGAGGGACGACGCGTCCCTCCTTTAGTCAAGAGAGACGACACGTCCCTCCTTTAGTCAAGAGAGACGACACGTCCCTCTTTTAGTCAAGAGAGACGACACGTCCCTCTTTTAGTCAAGAGAGACGACACGTCCCTCCTTTAGTCAAGAGAGACGACACGTCCCTCCTTTAGTCAAGAGGGACGACACGTCCCTCCTTTAGTCAAGAGAGACGACACGTCCCTCCTTTAGTCAAGAGAGACGACACGTCCCTCCTTTAGTCAAGAGAGACGACACGTCCCTCCTTTAGTCAAGAGAGACGACACGTCCCTCCTTTAGTCAAGAGAGACGACACGTCCCTCCTTTAGTCAAGAGAGACGACACGTCCCTCCTTTAGTCAAGAGAGACGACACGTCCCTCCTTTAGTCAAGAGAGACGACACGTCCCTCCTTTAGTCAAGAGGGACGACACGTCCCTCCTTTAGTCAAGAGGAGGAGGAGCAGCGAGTCCACCTGGTCAGGTGACTCTGGTTTAGGTTTTCCCTCCGAGAGCTTTGATGCTAGCTAGAGGAATGTGGTAATCTCTCTGTGTAGATCAGAGCTGTAGTTCCTGTCCCACTGGTTCCAGACTGAACCCTCTGACTGAACCCTCTTTCAATGGAACCCACAGGGAAGTAGTGCACTGTGTAGGGAATAGGGTGCCATGTGGGATGCAGGAGTTTATAAGAGCTTATATCTTACTTATATCTTATATCTCAATTACAATATTTTCAGACAAGATAGAACGGCCAAAGGGGGCGGTGTTGCAATCTACTGCAAAGACTGCCTGCAGAGTTCTGTTATACTATCCAGGTCTGTTCCCAAACAATTTGAACTTCTACTTTTAAAAATCCACCTCTCTAAAAACAAGTCTCTCACCGTTGCCGCCTGCTATAGACCACCCTCTGCCCCCAGCTGTGCTCTGGACACTATATGTGAACTGATTGCCCCCCATCTATCTTCAGAGCTCGTGCTGCTAGGCGACCTAAATTTGAACATGCTCAACACCCCAGCCACCCTACAATCTAAGCTTGATGCCCTCAATCTCACACAAATTATCAATGAACCTACCAGGTACCACCCCAATTCCGTAAACACGGGTACCCTCATAGATATCATCCTAACAAACTTGCCCTCCAAATACACCTCTGCTGTTTTTAACCAAGATCTCAGCGATCACTGCCTCATTGCCTGCATCCGTAATGGGTCAGCGGTCAAACGACCTCCACTCATCACTGTCAAACGCTCCCTGAAACACTTCAGCGAGCAGGCCTTCCTAATTGACCTGGCCGGGGTATCCTGGAAGGATATTGATCTCATCCCGTCAGTAGAGGATGCCTGGTCATTTTTTAAAAATGCCTTCCTCACCATCTTGAATAAGCATGCCCCATTCAAGAAATTTAGAACCAGGAACAGATATAGCCCTTGGTTCTCTCCTGACCTGACTGCCCTTAACCAACAGAAAAACATCCTATGGCGTTCTGCATTAGCATCGAACAGCCCCCGTGATATGCAACTTTTCAGGGAAGCCAGAAACCAATATACACAGGCAGTTAGAACAGCCAAGGCTAGCTTTTTCAAGCAGAAATTTGCTTCCTGCAACACAAATTCAAAAAAGTTCTGGGACACCGTAAAGTCCATGGAGAATAAGAACACCTCCTCCCAGCTTCCAACCGCTCTGAAGATAGGAAACACTGTCACCACCGACAAATCCACTATAATTGAGAATTTCAATAAGCATTTTTCTACGGCTGGCCATGCTTTCCACCTGGCTACCCCTACCCCGGACAACAGCACTGCCCTCCCCTCTGCTACTCGCCCAAGCCTTCCCCATTTCTCTTTCTCCCAAATACAGTCAGCTGATGTTCTTAATGAGCTGCAAAATCTGGACCCTTACAAATCAGCCGGGCTAGATAATCTGGACCCTTTCTTTCTAAAACTATCTGCTGAAATTGTTGCCACCCCTATTACTAGCCTCTTCAACCTCTCTTTCGTGTCGTCTGAGATACCCAAAGATTGGAAAGCAGCTGCGGTTATCCCCCTCTTCAAAGGGGGGGACACCCTTGACCCTAACTGCTACAGACCTATATCTATCCTACCCTGCCTTTCTAAGGTCTTCGAAAGCCAAGTCAACAAACAGATTACCGACCATTTCGAATCACACCACACCTTCTCCGCTATGCAATCTGGTTTCAGAGCTGGTCATGGGTGCACCTCAGCCACGCTCAAGGTCATAAACGATATCGTAACCGCCATCGATAGGAAACAATACTGTGCAGCCGTATTCATTGACCTGGCCAAGGCTTTTGACTCTGTCAATCACCACATCCTCATTGGCAGACTCGACAGCCTTGGTTTCTCTAATGATTGCCTCGCCTGGTTCACCAACTACTTCTCTGATAGAGTTCAGTGTGTCAAATCGGAGGGTCTGTTGTCCGGGCCTCTGGCAGTCTCTATGGGGGTGCCACAGGGTTCAATTCTTGGACCGACTCTCTTCTCTGTTTACATCAATGATGTCGCTCTTGCTGCTGGTGATTCTCTGATCCACCTCTACGCAGACGACACTATTCTGTATACTTCTGGCCCTTCTTTTGACACTGTGTTAACAACCCTCCAGGCGAGCTTCAATGCCATACAACTCTCCTTCCGTGGCCTCCAACTGCTCTTAAATACAAGTAAAACCAAATGCATGCTCTTCAACCGATCGCTGCCTGCTCCGGCCCGCCTGTCCAACATCACTACTTTGGACGGCTCTGACTTAGAATATGTGGACAACTACAAATACCTAGGTGTCTGGTTAGACTGTAAACTCTCCTTCCAGACCCACATCAAACATCTCCAATCCAAAGTCAAATCTAGAATTGGCTTCCTATTCCGCAACAAAGCATCCTTTACTCATGCTGCCAAACATACCCTTGTAAAACTGACCATCCTACCAATCCTCGACTTCGGTGATGTCATTTACAAAATAGCCTCCAAAACCCTACTCAATAAATTGGATGCAGTCTATCACAGTGCCATCCGTTTTGTCACCAAAGCCCCATATACTACCAACCACTGCGACCTGTACACTCTCGTTGGCTGGCCCTCGCTTCATACTCGTCGCCAAACCCATTGGTTCCAGGTCATCTACAAGACCCTGCTAGGTAAAGTCCCCCCTTATCTCAGCTCGCTGGTCACCATAGCAGCACCTACCCGTAGCACGCGCTCCAGCAGGTATATCTCTCTAGTCACCCCCAAAACCAATTCTTCCTTTGGACGCCTCTCCTTCCAGTTCTCTGCTGCCAATGACTGGAACGAACTACAAAAATCTCTGAAACTGGAAACACCTATCTCCCTCACTAGCTTTAAGCACCAGCTGTCAGAGCAGCTCATAGATTACTGCACCTGTACATAACCCATCTACAATTTAGCCCAAACAACTACCTCTTTACCTACTGTATTTATTAATTTATTTTGCTCCTTTGCACCCCATTATTTCTGTCTCTACTTTGCACTTTCTTCCACTGCAAACCAACCATTCCAGTGTTTTTTTAGTTTTTATTTTACTTGCTGTGTTGTACTCACTTCGCCTCCATGGCCTTTTTATATTTTTATTTATTTATACATATATCTGTTTGCCTTCACCTCCCTTATCTCACCTCACTTGCTCACATTGTATATAGACTTATTTTTTTTATCTTTTTCACTGTATTATTGACTATATGTTTGTTTTTACTCCATGTGTAACTATGTGTTGTTGTATGTGTCGAACTGCTTTGCTTTATCTTGGCCAGGTCGCAATTGTAAATGAGAACGTGTTCTCAATTTGCCTACCTGGTTAAATAAAGGTTAAATAAAATAAATAAATAAATAAATAAATAAACTTGCAGGGGTTTCCTTAGCAACAACGACGCCTTAAAAACACAGTCCAGGCCTGGATATTGTGACGGAGGTTACAGCGTCCTGCCTGGGTATTGTGACGGAGGTTACTGCTTCCTGCCTGGGTATTGTGACGGAGGTTACTGCTTCCTGCCTGGGTATTGTGACGGAGGTTACTGCTTCCTGCCTGGGTATTGTGACGGAGGTTACTGCTTCCTGCCTGGGTATTGTGACGGAGGTTACTGCTTCCTGCCTGGGTATTGTGACGGAGGTTACTGCTTCCTGCCTGGGTATTGTGACGGAGGTTACTGCTTCCTGCCTGGGTATTGTGACGGAGGTTACTGCTTCCTGCCTGGGTATTGTGACGGAGGTTACTGCTTCCTGCCTGGGTATTGTGACGGAGGTTACTGCTTCCTGCCTGGGTATTGTGACGGAGGTTACTGCTTCCTGCCTGGGTATTGTGACGGAGGTTACTGCTTCCTGCCTGGGTATTGTGACGGAGGTTACTGCTTCCTGCCTGGGTATTGTGACGGAGGTTATTGCTTCCTGCCTGGGTATTGTGACGGAGGTTACTGCTTCCTGCCTGGGTATTGTGACGGAGGTTACTGCTTCCTGCCTGGATATTGTGACGGAGGTTACTGCTTCCTGCCTGGGTATTGTGACGGAGGTTACTGCTTCCTGCCTGGGTATTGTGATGGAGGTTACTGCTTCCTGCCTGGGTATTGTGACGGAGGTTACAGCTTCCTGCCTGGGTATTGTGACGGAGGTTACAGCTTCCTGCCTGGGTATTGTGACGGAGGTTACAGCTTCCTGCCTGGGTATTGTGACGGAGGTTACAGCTTCTTGCCTGGGTATTGTGACGGAGGTTACAGCTTCCTGCCTGGGTATTGTGACGGAGGTTACAGCTTCCTGCCTGGGTATTGTGACAGAGGTTACAGCTTCCTGCCTGGGTATTGTGACGGCGGTTACAGCTTCCTGCCTGGGTATTGTGACGGCGGTTACAGCTTCCTGCCTGGGTATTGTGACGGCGGTTACAGCTTCCTGCCTGGGTATTGTGACGGTGGTTACAGCTTCCTGCCTGGGTATTGTGACGGCGGTTACAGCTTCCTGCCTGGGTATTGTGACGGCGGTTACAGCTTCCTGCCTGGGTATTGTGACAGATGTTACAGCTTTCTTTTGATTGCCTACTGTGGTCATAAATATTATTATCATGACCTCATCATGAATGAGCGTAATAAACTGGTGTTGATGCTGTATTGACATCAGCATATTGTCATAGGGCCAAGCCCTGGGAGTCTCCTCCCTCTGATGTCGTGTTCTATTTCAGTCTGGGGTTATGTATCTGTAGGTGTAATACACTGGTATTGATGCTGTATTGGCATATCATCAGCATATTGTCATAGGGCCAATCCCCTGGGAGTCTCCTCCCTCTGTAGTGTTCTATTTCATTCTGGGATTATGTATCTGTAGGTGTCGTCATGTTGAGGAGTACAACCACGTGTTGCTAAGCGAACTAGTTTCTATCTGTCCTGTTGTCTGTGCTGACACAGTGTACAGGCCACACCTCTATCAACCTGTTAGCTCCACTACTGGCTAGGAACACAGGGACACTACTGGCTAGGAACACAGCTCCACTACTGGCTAGGAACACAGGGACACTACTGGCTAGGAACACAGCTCCACTACTGGCTAGGAACACAGGGACACTACTGGCTAGGAACACAGGGACATTACTGGCTAGGAACACAGGGACATTACTGGCTAGGAACACAGGGCCACTACTGGCTAGGAACACAGGGACATTACTGGCTAGGAACACAGGGACATTACTGGCTAGGAACACAGCTCCATTACTGGCTAGGAACACAGGGACACTACTGGCTAGGAACACAGGGACATTACTGGCTAGGAACACAGCTCCACTACTGGCTAGGAACACAGGGACATTACTGTCTAGGAACACAGGGACATTACTGGCTAGGAACACAGGGACATTACTGGCTAGGAACACAGCTCCACTACTGGCTAGGAACACAGGGACATTACTGGCTAGGAACACAGGGACATTATTGGCTAGGAACACAGCTCCACTACTGGCTAGGAACACAGGGACATTACTGGCTAGGAACTCAGGGACATTACTGGCTAGGAACACAGCTCCACTACTGGCTAGGAACACAGGGACACTACTGGCTAGGAACACAGCTCCACTACTGGCTAGGAACACAGGGACATTACTGGCTAGGAACACAGGGACACTACTGGCTAGGAACACAGGGACACTACTGGCTAGGAACACAGGGACATTACTGGCTAGGAACACAGGGACACTACTGGCTAGGAACACAGGGACACTACTGGCTAGGAACACAGGGACATTACTGGCTAGGAACACAGCTCCACTACTGGCTAGGAACACAGCTCCACTACTGGCTAGGAACACAGCTCCACTACTGGCTAGGAACACAGCTCCACTACTGGCTAGGAACACAGCTCCACTACTGGCTAGGAACACAGCTCCATTACTGTCTAGGAACACAGGGACATTACTGGCTAGGAACACAGCTCCACTACTGGCTAGGAACACAGGGACATTACTGGCTAGGAACACAGGGACATTACTGGCTAGGAACACAGGGACATTACTGGCTAGGAACACAGCTCCACTACTGGCTAGGAACACAGCTCCACTACTGGCTAGGAACACAGCTCCACTACTGGCTAGGGACACAGGGACATTACTGGCTAGGAACACAGCTCCACTACTGGCTAGGAACACAGCTCCACTACTGGCTAGGAACACAGCTCCACTACTCGCTAGGAACACAGCTCCACTACTGGCTAGGAACACAGCTCCACTACTGGCTAGGAACACAGCTCCACTACTGGCTAGGAACACAGGGACACTACTGGCTAGGAACACAGCTCCACTACTGGCTAGGAACACAGGGACACTACTGGCTAGGAACACAGGGACACTACTGGCTAGGAACACAGGGACATTACTGGCTAGGAACACAGCTCCACTACTGGCTAGGAACACAGCTCCACTACTGGCTAGGAACACAGCTCCACTACTGGCTAGGAACACAGCTCCACTACTGGCTAGGAACACAGCTCCACTACTGGCTAGGAACACAGCTCCACTACTGGCTAGGAACACAGGGACATTACTGTCTAGGAACACAGCTCCACTACTCGCTAGGAACACAGCTCCACTACTCGCTAGGAACACAGCTCCACTACTGGCTAGGAACACAGCTCCACTACTGGCTAGGAACACAGCTCCACTACTGGCTAGGAACACAGCTCCACTACTGGCTAGGGACACAGCTCCACTACTGGCTAGGGACACAGCTCCACTACTGGCTAGGAACACAGCTCCACTACTGGCTAGGAACACAGCTCCACTACTGGCTAGGAACACAGCTCCACTACTGGCTAGGAACACAGCTCCACTACTGGCTAGGGACACAGCTCCACTACTGGCTAGGGACACAGCTCCACTACTGGCTAGGAACACAGCTCCACTACTGGCTAGGAACACAGCTCCACTACTGGCTAGGAACACAGCTCCACTACTGGCTAGGAACACAGCTCCACTACTGGCTAGGGACACAGCTCCACTACTGGCTAGGAACACAGGGACACTACTGGCTAGGAACACAGCTCCACTACTGGCTAGGAACACAGCTCCACTACTGGCTAGGAACACAGCTCCACTACTGGCTAGGAACACAGCTCCACTACTGGCTAGGAACACAGCTCCACTACTGGCTAGGAACACAGGGACACTACTGGCTAGGAACACAGGGCCATTACTGGCTAGGAACACAGCTCCACTACTGGCTAGGAACACAGCTCCACTACTGGCTAGGAACACAGGGACACTACTGGCTAGGAACACAGCTCCACTACTGTCTAGGAACACAGCTCCACTACTGGCTAGGAACACAGGGACACTACTGGCTAGGAACACAGGGACATTACTGGCTAGGAACACAGCTCCACTACTGGCTAGGAACACAGCTCCACTACTGGCTAGGAACACAGCTCCACTACTGGCTAGGAACACAGCTCCACTACTGGCTAGGAACACAGCTCCACTACTGGCTAGGAACACAGCTCCACTACTGGCTAGGAACACAGCTCCACTACTGGCTAGGAACACAGGGACATTACTGTCTAGGAACACAGCTCCACTACTCGCTAGGAACACAGCTCCACTACTCGCTAGGAACACAGCTCCACTACTGGCTAGGAACACAGCTCCACTACTGGCTAGGAACACAGCTCCACTACTGGCTAGGAACACAGCTCCACTACTGGCTAGGGACACAGCTCCACTACTGGCTAGGAACACAGCTCCACTACTGGCTAGGAACACAGCTCCACTACTGGCTAGGAACACAGCTCCACTACTGGCTAGGAACACAGCTCCACTACTGGCTAGGAACACAGCTCCACTACTGGCTAGGGACACAGCTCCACTACTGGCTAGGAACACAGCTCCACTACTGGCTAGGAACACAGCTCCACTACTGGCTAGGAACACAGCTCCACTACTGGCTAGGAACACAGCTCCACTACTGGCTAGGGACACAGCTCCACTACTGGCTAGGAACACAGGGACACTACTGGCTAGGAACACAGCTCCATTACTGTCTAGGAACACAGCTCCACTACTCGCTAGGAACACAGCTCCACTACTCGCTAGGAACACAGCTCCACTACTGGCTAGGAACACAGCTCCACTACTGGCTAGGAACACAGCTCCACTACTGGCTAGGAACACAGCTCCACTACTGGCTAGGGACACAGCTCCACTACTGGCTAGGAACACAGCTCCACTACTGGCTAGGAACACAGCTCCACTACTGGCTAGGAACACAGCTCCACTACTGGCTAGGAACACAGCTCCACTACTGGCTAGGGACACAGCTCCACTACTGGCTAGGGACACAGCTCCACTACTGGCTAGGAACACAGCTCCACTACTGGCTAGGAACACAGCTCCACTACTGGCTAGGAACACAGCTCCACTACTGGCTAGGAACACAGCTCCACTACTGGCTAGGGACACAGCTCCACTACTGGCTAGGAACACAGGGACACTACTGGCTAGGAACACAGCTCCACTACTGGCTAGGAACACAGCTCCACTACTGGCTAGGAACACAGCTCCACTACTGGCTAGGAACACAGCTCCACTACTGGCTAGGAACACAGGGACACTACTGGCTAGGAACACAGCTCCACTACTGGCTAGGAACACAGGGACACTACTGGCTAGGAACACAGCTCCACTACTGGCTAGGAACACAGGGACATTACTGGCTAGGAACACAGGGACACTACTGGCTAGGAACACAGGGACACTACTGGCTAGGAACACAGGGACATTACTGGCTAGGAACACAGGGACACTACTGGCTAGGAACACAGGGACACTACTGGCTAGGAACACAGGGACATTACTGGCTAGGAACACAGCTCCACTACTGGCTAGGAACACAGCTCCACTACTGGCTAGGAACACAGCTCCACTACTGGCTAGGAACACAGCTCCACTACTGGCTAGGAACACAGCTCCACTACTGGCTAGGAACACAGCTCCATTACTGTCTAGGAACACAGGGACATTACTGGCTAGGAACACAGCTCCACTACTGGCTAGGAACACAGGGACATTACTGGCTAGGAACACAGGGACATTACTGGCTAGGAACACAGGGACATTACTGGCTAGGAACACAGCTCCACTACTGGCTAGGAACACAGCTCCACTACTGGCTAGGAACACAGCTCCACTACTGGCTAGGGACACAGGGACATTACTGGCTAGGAACACAGCTCCACTACTGGCTAGGAACACAGCTCCACTACTGGCTAGGAACACAGCTCCACTACTCGCTAGGAACACAGCTCCACTACTGGCTAGGAACACAGCTCCACTACTGGCTAGGAACACAGCTCCACTACTGGCTAGGAACACAGGGACACTACTGGCTAGGAACACAGCTCCACTACTGGCTAGGAACACAGGGACACTACTGGCTAGGAACACAGGGACACTACTGGCTAGGAACACAGGGACATTACTGGCTAGGAACACAGCTCCACTACTGGCTAGGAACACAGCTCCACTACTGGCTAGGAACACAGCTCCACTACTGGCTAGGAACACAGCTCCACTACTGGCTAGGAACACAGCTCCACTACTGGCTAGGAACACAGCTCCACTACTGGCTAGGAACACAGGGACATTACTGTCTAGGAACACAGCTCCACTACTCGCTAGGAACACAGCTCCACTACTCGCTAGGAACACAGCTCCACTACTGGCTAGGAACACAGCTCCACTACTGGCTAGGAACACAGCTCCACTACTGGCTAGGAACACAGCTCCACTACTGGCTAGGGACACAGCTCCACTACTGGCTAGGGACACAGCTCCACTACTGGCTAGGAACACAGCTCCACTACTGGCTAGGAACACAGCTCCACTACTGGCTAGGAACACAGCTCCACTACTGGCTAGGAACACAGCTCCACTACTGGCTAGGGACACAGCTCCACTACTGGCTAGGGACACAGCTCCACTACTGGCTAGGAACACAGCTCCACTACTGGCTAGGAACACAGCTCCACTACTGGCTAGGAACACAGCTCCACTACTGGCTAGGGACACAGCTCCACTACTGGCTAGGAACACAGGGACACTACTGGCTAGGAACACAGCTCCACTACTGGCTAGGAACACAGCTCCACTACTGGCTAGGAACACAGCTCCACTACTGGCTAGGAACACAGCTCCACTACTGGCTAGGAACACAGCTCCACTACTGGCTAGGAACACAGGGACACTACTGGCTAGGAACACAGGGCCATTACTGGCTAGGAACACAGCTCCACTACTGGCTAGGAACACAGCTCCACTACTGGCTAGGAACACAGGGACACTACTGGCTAGGAACACAGCTCCACTACTGTCTAGGAACACAGCTCCACTACTGGCTAGGAACACAGGGACACTACTGGCTAGGAACACAGGGACATTACTGGCTAGGAACACAGCTCCACTACTGGCTAGGAACACAGCTCCACTACTGGCTAGGAACACAGCTCCACTACTGGCTAGGAACACAGCTCCACTACTGGCTAGGAACACAGCTCCACTACTGGCTAGGAACACAGCTCCACTACTGGCTAGGAACACAGCTCCACTACTGGCTAGGAACACAGGGACATTACTGTCTAGGAACACAGCTCCACTACTCGCTAGGAACACAGCTCCACTACTCGCTAGGAACACAGCTCCACTACTGGCTAGGAACACAGCTCCACTACTGGCTAGGAACACAGCTCCACTACTGGCTAGGAACACAGCTCCACTACTGGCTAGGGACACAGCTCCACTACTGGCTAGGAACACAGCTCCACTACTGGCTAGGAACACAGCTCCACTACTGGCTAGGAACACAGCTCCACTACTGGCTAGGAACACAGCTCCACTACTGGCTAGGAACACAGCTCCACTACTGGCTAGGGACACAGCTCCACTACTGGCTAGGAACACAGCTCCACTACTGGCTAGGAACACAGCTCCACTACTGGCTAGGAACACAGCTCCACTACTGGCTAGGAACACAGCTCCACTACTGGCTAGGGACACAGCTCCACTACTGGCTAGGAACACAGGGACACTACTGGCTAGGAACACAGCTCCATTACTGTCTAGGAACACAGCTCCACTACTCGCTAGGAACACAGCTCCACTACTCGCTAGGAACACAGCTCCACTACTGGCTAGGAACACAGCTCCACTACTGGCTAGGAACACAGCTCCACTACTGGCTAGGAACACAGCTCCACTACTGGCTAGGGACACAGCTCCACTACTGGCTAGGAACACAGCTCCACTACTGGCTAGGAACACAGCTCCACTACTGGCTAGGAACACAGCTCCACTACTGGCTAGGAACACAGCTCCACTACTGGCTAGGGACACAGCTCCACTACTGGCTAGGGACACAGCTCCACTACTGGCTAGGAACACAGCTCCACTACTGGCTAGGAACACAGCTCCACTACTGGCTAGGAACACAGCTCCACTACTGGCTAGGAACACAGCTCCACTACTGGCTAGGGACACAGCTCCACTACTGGCTAGGAACACAGGGACACTACTGGCTAGGAACACAGCTCCACTACTGGCTAGGAACACAGCTCCACTACTGGCTAGGAACACAGCTCCACTACTGGCTAGGAACACAGCTCCACTACTGGCTAGGAACACAGCTCCACTACTGGCTAGGAACACAGGGACACTACTGGCTAGGAACACAGGGCCATTACTGGCTAGGAACACAGCTCCACTACTGGCTAGGAACACAGCTCCACTACTGGCTAGGAACACAGCTCCACTACTGGCTAGGAACACAGCTCCACTACTGGCTAGGGACACAGCTCCACTACTGGCTAGGAACACAGCTCCACTACTGGCTAGGAACACAGCTCCACTACTGGCTAGGAACACAGCTCCACTACTGGCTAGGGACACAGCTCCACTACTGGCTAGGGACACAGCTCCACTACTGGCTAGGAACACAGCTCCACTACTGGCTAGGGACACAGCTCCACTACTGGCTAGGGACACAGGGACATTACTGGCTAGGAACACAGCTCCACTACTGGCTAGGAACACAGCTCCACTACTGTCTAGGAACACAGCTCCACTACTGGCTAGGAACACAGCTCCACTACTGGCTAGGAACACAGCTCCACTACTGGCTAGGAACACAGGGACATTACTGGCTAGGAACACAGGGACATTACTGGCTAGGAACACAGGGACATTACTGGCTAGGAACACAGGGACATTACTGGCTAGGAACACAGCTCCACTACTGGCTAGGAACACAGCTCCACTACTGGCTAGGAACACAGCTCCACTACTGGCTAGGAACACAGCTCCACTACTCGCTAGGAACACAGCTCCACTACTGGCTAGGAACACAGCTCCACTACTGGCTAGGAACACAGCTCCACTACTGGCTAGGAACACAGCTCCACTACTGGCTAGGAACACAGCTCCACTACTGGCTAGGAACACAGCTCCACTACTGGCTAGGAACACAGCTCCACTACTGGCTAGGAACACAGCTCCACTACTGGCTAGGAACACAGCTCCACTACTGGCTAGGAACACAGCTCCACTACTGGCTAGGAACACAGCTCCACTACTGGCTAGGAACACAGCTCCACTACTGGCTAGGAACACAGCTCCACTACTGGCTAGGAACACAGCTCCACTACTGTCTAGGAACACAGCTCCACTACTGGCTAGGAACACAGGGACATTACTGGCTAGGAACACAGGGACATTACTGGCTAGGAACACAGGGACATTACTGGCTAGGAACACAGCTCCACTACTGGCTAGGAACACAGCTCCACTACTGGCTAGGGACACAGGGACATTACTGGCTAGGAACACAGCTCCACTACTGGCTAGGAACACAGCTCCACTACTGGCTAGGAACACAGCTCCACTACTGGCTAGGAACACAGCTCCACTACTGGCTAGGAACACAGCTCCACTACTGGCTAGGAACACAGCTCCACTACTGGCTAGGAACACAGCTCCACTACTGGCTAGGAACACAGGGACACTACTGGCTAGGAACACAGCTCCACTACTGTCTAGGAACACAGCTCCACTACTGGCTAGGAACCCAGGGACACTACTGGCTAGGAACCCAGGGACACTACTGGCTAGGAACACAGCTCCACTACTGGCTAGGAACACAGCTCCACTACTGGCTAGGAACACAGCTCCACTACTGGCTAGGAACACAGCTCCACTACTGGCTAGGAACACAGCTCCACTACTGGCTAGGAACACAGCTCCACTACTGGCTAGGAACACAGCTCCACTACTGGCTAGGAACACAGCTCCACTACTGGCTAGGAACACAGGGACACTACTGGCTAGGAACACAGCTCCACTACTGGCTAGGAACACAGGGACATTACTGGCTAGGAACACAGGGACACTACTGGCTAGGAACACAGGGACACTACTGGCTAGGAACACAGGGACATTACTGGCTAGGAACACAGGGACACTACTGGCTAGGAACACAGGGACACTACTGGCTAGGAACACAGGGACATTACTGGCTAGGAACACAGCTCCACTACTGGCTAGGAACACAGCTCCACTACTGGCTAGGAACACAGCTCCACTACTGGCTAGGAACACAGCTCCACTACTGGCTAGGAACACAGCTCCACTACTGGCTAGGAACACAGCTCCATTACTGTCTAGGAACACAGGGACATTACTGGCTAGGAACACAGCTCCACTACTGGCTAGGAACACAGCTCCACTACTGGCTAGGAACACAGCTCCACTACTGGCTAGGAACACAGCTCCACTACTGGCTAGGAACACAGCTCCACTACTGGCTAGGAACACAGCTCCACTACTGGCTAGGAACACAGCTCCACTACTGGCTAGGAACACAGCTCCACTACTGGCTAGGAACACAGGGACATTACTGTCTAGGAACACAGCTCCACTACTGGCTAGGAACACAGGGACATTACTGGCTAGGAACACAGGGACATTACTGGCTAGGAACACAGGGACATTACTGGCTAGGAACACAGCTCCACTACTGGCTAGGAACACAGCTCCACTACTGGCTAGGAACACAGCTCCACTACTGGCTAGGGACACAGGGACATTACTGGCTAGGAACACAGCTCCACTACTGGCTAGGAACACAGCTCCACTACTGGCTAGGAACACAGCTCCACTACTCGCTAGGAACACAGCTCCACTACTGGCTAGGAACACAGCTCCACTACTGGCTAGGAACACAGCTCCACTACTGGCTAGGAACACAGGGACACTACTGGCTAGGAACACAGCTCCACTACTGTCTAGGAACACAGCTCCACTACTGTCTAGGAACACAGCTCCACTACTGGCTAGGAACACAGGGACACTACTGGCTAGGAACACAGGGACATTACTGGCTAGGAACACAGCTCCACTACTGGCTAGGAACACAGCTCCACTACTGGCTAGGAACACAGCTCCACTACTGGCTAGGAACACAGCTCCACTACTGGCTAGGAACACAGCTCCACTACTGGCTAGGAACACAGCTCCACTACTGGCTAGGAACACAGCTCCACTACTGGCTAGGAACACAGGGACATTACTGTCTAGGAACACAGCTCCACTACTCGCTAGGAACACAGCTCCACTACTCGCTAGGAACACAGCTCCACTACTCGCTAGGAACACAGCTCCACTACTGGCTAGGAACACAGCTCCACTACTGGCTAGGAACACAGCTCCACTACTGGCTAGGAACACAGCTCCACTACTGGCTAGGGACACAGCTCCACTACTGGCTAGGAACACAGCTCCACTACTGGCTAGGAACACAGCTCCACTACTGGCTAGGAACACAGCTCCACTACTGGCTAGGAACACAGCTCCACTACTGGCTAGGGACACAGCTCCACTACTGGCTAGGGACACAGCTCCACTACTGGCTAGGAACACAGCTCCACTACTGGCTAGGAACACAGCTCCACTACTGGCTAGGAACACAGCTCCACTACTGGCTAGGGACACAGCTCCACTACTGGCTAGGGACACAGCTCCACTACTGGCTAGGAACACAGGGACACTACTGGCTAGGAACACAGCTCCACTACTGGCTAGGAACACAGCTCCACTACTGGCTAGGAACACAGCTCCACTACTGGCTAGGAACACAGCTCCACTACTGGCTAGGAACACAGCTCCACTACTGGCTAGGAACACAGCTCCACTACTGGCTAGGAACACAGCTCCACTACTGGCTAGGAACACAGGGACACTACTGGCTAGGAACACAGGGCCATTACTGGCTAGGAACACAGCTCCACTACTGGCTAGGAACACAGCTCCACTACTGGCTAGGAACACAGCTCCACTACTGGCTAGGAACACAGCTCCACTACTGGCTAGGAACACAGCTCCACTACTGGCTAGGAACACAGCTCCACTACTGGCTAGGAACACAGCTCCACTACTGGCTAGGGACACAGCTCCACTACTGGCTAGGAACACAGCTCCACTACTGGCTAGGAACACAGCTCCACTACTGGCTAGGGACACAGCTCCACTACTGGCTAGGGACACAGGGACATTACTGGCTAGGAACACAGCTCCACTACTGGCTAGGAACACAGCTCCACTACTGTCTAGGAACACAGCTCCACTACTGGCTAGGAACACAGCTCCACTACTGGCTAGGAACACAGCTCCACTACTGGCTAGGAACACAGGGACATTACTGGCTAGGAACACAGGGACATTACTGGCTAGGAAGACAGGGACATTACTGGCTAGGAACACAGGGACATTACTGGCTAGGAACACAGCTCCACTACTGGCTAGGAACACAGCTCCACTACTGGCTAGGAACACAGCTCCACTACTGGCTAGGAACACAGCTCCACTACTCGCTAGGAACACAGCTCCACTACTGGCTAGGAACACAGCTCCACTACTGGCTAGGAACACAGCTCCACTACTGGCTAGGAACACAGCTCCACTACTGGCTAGGAACACAGCTCCACTACTGGCTAGGAACACAGCTCCACTACTGGCTAGGAACACAGCTCCACTACTGGCTAGGAACACAGCTCCACTACTGGCTAGGAACACAGCTCCACTACTGGCTAGGAACACAGCTCCACTACTGGCTAGGAACACAGGGACATTACTGTCTAGGAACACAGCTCCACTACTGGCTAGGAACACAGGGACATTACTGGCTAGGAACACAGGGACATTACTGGCTAGGAACACAGGGACATTACTGGCTAGGAACACAGCTCCACTACTGGCTAGGAACACAGCTCCACTACTGGCTAGGAACACAGCTCCACTACTGGCTAGGGACACAGGGACATTACTGGCTAGGAACACAGCTCCACTACTGGCTAGGAACACAGCTCCACTACTGGCTAGGAACACAGCTCCACTACTGGCTAGGAACACAGCTCCACTACTGGCTAGGAACACAGCTCCACTACTGGCTAGGAACACAGCTCCACTACTGGCTAGGAACACAGGGACACTACTGGCTAGGAACACAGCTCCACTACTGTCTAGGAACACAGCTCCACTACTGGCTAGGAACACAGGGACACTACTGGCTAGGAACACAGGGACATTACTGGCTAGGAACACAGCTCCACTACTGGCTAGGAACACAGCTCCACTACTGGCTAGGAACACAGCTCCACTACTGGCTAGGAACACAGCTCCACTACTGGCTAGGAACACAGCTCCACTACTGGCTAGGAACACAGGGACATTACTGGCTAGGAACACAGGGACATTACTGTCTAGGAACACAGCTCCACTACTCGCTAGGAACACAGCTCCACTACTGGCTAGGAACACAGCTCCGCTACTGGCTAGGAACACAGCTCCGCTACTGGCTAGGAACACAGCTCCGCTACTGGCTAGGAACACAGCTCCACTACTGGCTAGGAACACAGCTCCACTACTGGCTAGGGACACAGCTCCACTACTGGCTAGGAACACAGCTCCACTACTGGCTAGGAACACAGCTCCACTACTGGCTAGGAACACAGCTCCACTACTGGCTAGGAACACAGCTCCACTACTGGCTAGGGACACAGCTCCACTACTGGCTAGGAACACAGCTCCACTACTGGCTAGGGACACAGCTCCACTACTGGCTAGGAACACAGGGACATTACTGGCTAGGAAGACAGGGACATTACTGGCTAGGAACACAGCTCCACTACTGGCTAGGGACACAGCTCCACTACTGGCTAGGAACACAGGGACATTACTGGCTAGGAACACAGCTCCACTACTGGCTAGGGACACAGCTCCACTACTGGCTAGGAACACAGCTCCACTACTGGCTAGGAACACAGCTCCACTACTGGCTAGGAACACAGCTCCACTACTGGCTAGGAACACAGCTCCACTACTGGCTAGGAACACAGCTCCACTACTGGCTAGGAACACAGGGACATTACTGGCTAGGAAGACAGGGACATTACTGGCTAGGAAGACAGGGACATTACTGGCTAGGAACACAGGGACATTACTGGCTAGGAACACAGCTCCACTACTGGCTAGGAACACAGCTCCACTACTGGCTAGGAACACAGCTCCACTACTGGCTAGGAACACAGCTCCACTACTGGCTAGGAACACAGCTCCACTACTGGCTAGGAACACAGCTCCACTACTGGCTAGGAACACAGCTCCACTACTGGCTAGGAACACAGCTCCACTACTGGCTAGGAACACAGGGACACTACTGGCTAGGAACACAGCTCCACTACTGTCTAGGAACACAGCTCCACTACTGGCTAGGAACACAGGGACACTACTGGCTAGGAACACAGGGACATTACTGGCTAGGAACACAGCTCCACTACTGGCTAGGAACACAGCTCCACTACTGGCTAGGAACACAGCTCCACTACTGGCTAGGAACACAGCTCCACTACTGGCTAGGAACACAGGGACATTACTGGCTAGGAACACAGGGACATTACTGTCTAGGAACACAGCTCCACTACTCGCTAGGAACACAGCTCCGCTACTGGCTAGGAACACAGCTCCGCTACTGGCTAGGAACACAGCTCCACTACTGGCTAGGAACACAGCTCCACTACTGGCTAGGAACACAGCTCCACTACTGGCTAGGAACACAGCTCCACTACTGGCTAGGAACACAGCTCCACTACTGGCTAGGAACACAGCTCCACTACTGGCTAGGAACACAGGGGCATTACTGACTAGGAACACAGCTCCACTACTGGCTAGGAACACAGCTCCACTACTGGCTAGGAACACAGCTCCACTACTGGCTAGGAACACAGGGACACTACTGGCTAGGAACACAGGGACACTACTGGCTAGGAACACAGGGACACTACTGGCTAGGAACACAGGGACACTACTGGCTAGGAACACAGCTCCACTACTGGCTAGGAACACAGCTCCACTACTGGCTAGGAACACAGCTCCACTACTGGCTAGGAACACAGGGACATTTCTGTCTAACCTTGGAGACGGACTCCTATTCAATTGACCTCTGACTCAGACATATATGTACTGTTACTGTGTCCTTGTCGATCTGTGTGTGTTGACATAGTTAGGTCTGGCAGCCTGTTTCTCTGATACCAGAAGACCAGGTAGTTAGGTCTGGCAGCCTGTTAATCTGACACCAGAAGAACAGGTAGGTTAGGTCTGGCAGCCTGTTTCTCTGATACCAGAAGACCAGGTAGTTAGGCCTGACACCAGAAGAACAGGTAGTTAGGTCTGGCAGCCTGTTTCTCTGGCACCAGAAGACCAGGTAGTTAGGCCTGGCAGCCTGTTTCTCTGACACCAGAAGACCAGGTAGGTTAGGTCTGACACCAGAAGACCAGGTAGGTTAGGTCTGACACCAGAAGACCAGGTAGTTAGGCCTGACACCAGAAGAACAGGTAGTTAGGTCTGACACCAGAAGACCAGGTAGTTAGGCCTGACACCAGAAGACCAGGTAGTTAGGCCTGATACCAGAAGACCAGGTAGTTAGGTCTGACAGCCTGTTAATCTGACACCAGAAGAACAGGTAGGTTAGGTCTGGCAGCCTGTTAATCTGACACCAGAAGAACAGGTAGGTTAGGTCTGGCAGCCTGTTTTCTCTGACACCAGAAGAACAGGCAGGTTAGGTCTGGCAGCCTGTTTTCTCTGACACCAGAAGAACAGGCAGGTTAGGTCTGGCAGCCTGTTTTCTCTGACACCAGAAGAACAGGCAGTGAGTTCTGAAGTCCGTGGGGTTTCAGGACAGAGGGGCCAGAACCACATGGAACCGTCTGCCTTGTCCTTAATTGCAGCTTGTTGTGAGGTTCTGAGTTTGTCACCAAGACATCCAACATCATCGACGTCAGCTTGACCTGGTCGTCTATCCAGCACGGCTCACTCAACACATGTATTTTCTAGGTGTTTCTATTGCATCCCATGAACAGTATAGTCAACAAGGTTCTCTCACCCTGACTAACCCTGCCTCTCATGACACTAGGTCCAGTCTCTGAGTACAGACGCTAACAGCCTCTCCTCCTGTCTGTTCTGTAGGGTACAACCCACTAGTCTACAGATACTAATGTCCTCTCCTCTCCTCCTGTCTGTTCTGTAGGGTACAACCCACTAGTCTACAGATACTAATGTCCTCTGTTCTCCTCCTGTCTGTTCTGTAGGGTACAACCCACTAGTCTACAGATACTAATGTCCTCTCCTCCTGTCTGTTCTGTAGGGTACAACCCACTAGTCTACAGATACTAATGTCCTCTCCTCCTGTCTGTTCTGTAGGGTACAACCCACTAGTCTACAGATACTAATGTCCTCTCCTCTCCTCCTGTCTGTTCTGTAGGGTACAACCCACTAGTCTACAGATACTAATGTCCTCTGTTCTCCTCCTGTCTGTTCTGTAGGGTACAACCCACTAGTCTACAGATACTAATGTCCTCTCCTCCTGTCTGTTCTGTAGGGTACAACCCACTAGTCTACAGATACTAATGTCCTCTCCTCCTGTCTGTTCTGTAGGGTACAACCCACTAGTCTACAGATACTAATGTCCTCTCCTCTCCTCCTGTCTGTTCTGTAGGGTACAACCCACTAGTCTACAGATACTAATGTCCTCTGTTCTCCTCCTGTCTGTTCTGTAGGGTACAACCCACTAGTCTACAGATACTAATGTCCTCTCCTCCTGTCTGTTCTGTAGGGTACAACCCACTAGTCTACAGATACTAATGTCCTCTCCTCTCCTCCTGTCTGTTCTGTAGGGTACAACCCACTAGTCTACAGATACTAATGTCCTCTGTTCTCCTCCTGTCTGTTCTGTAGGGTACAACCCACTAGTCTACAGATACTAATGTCCTCTCCTCTCCTCCTGTCTGTTCTGTAGGGTACAACCCACTAGTCTACAGATACTAATGTCCTCTGTTCTCCTCCTGTCTGTTCTGTAGGGTACAACCCACTAGTCTACAGATACTAATGTCCTCTGTTCTCCTCCTGTCTGTTCTGTAGGGTACAACCCACTAGTCTACAGATACTAATGTCCTCTCCTCTCCTCCTGTCTGTTCTGTAGGGTACAACCCACTAGTCTACAGATACTAATGTCCTCTCCTCTCCTCCTGTCTGTTCTGTAGGGTACAACCCACTAGTCTACAGATACTAATGTCCTCTCCTCTCCTCCTGTCTGTTCTGTAGGGTACAACCCACTAGTCTACAGATACTAATGTCCTCTGTTCTCCTCCTGTCTGTTCTGTAGGGTACAACCCACTAGTCTACAGATACTAATGTCCTCTCCTCCTGTCTGTTCTGTAGGGTACAACCCACTAGTCTACAGATACTAATGTCCTCTCCTCCTGTCTGTTCTGTAGGGTACAACCCACTAGTCTACAGATACTAATGTCCTCTCCTCTCCTCCTGTCTGTTCTGTAGGGTACAACCCACTAGTCTACAGATACTAATGTCCTCTGTTCTCCTCCTGTCTGTTCTGTAGGGTACAACCCACTAGTCTACAGATACTAATGTCCTCTCCTCTCCTCCTGTCTGTTCTGTAGGGTACAACCCACTAGTCTACAGATACTAATGTCCTCTGTTCTCCTCCTGTCTGTTCTGTAGGGTACAACCCACTAGTCTACAGATACTAATGTCCTCTGTTCTCCTCCTGTCTGTTCTGTAGGGTACAACCCACTAGTCTACAGATACTAATGTCCTCTCCTCTCCTCCTGTCTGTTCTGTAGGGTACAACCCACTAGTCTACAGATACTAATGTCCTCTCCTCTCCTCCTGTCTGTTCTGTAGGGTACAACCCACTAGTCTACAGATACTAATGTCCTCTCCTCTCCTCCTGTCTGTTCTATAGGGTACAACCCACTAGTCTACAGATACTAATGTCCTCTGTTCTCCTCCTGTCTGTTCTGTAGGGTACAACCCACTAGTCTACAGATACTAATGTCCTCTCCTCTCCTCCTGTCTGTTCTGTAGGGTACAACCCACTAGTCTACAGATACTAATGTCCTCTGTTCTCCTCCTGTCTGTTCTGTAGGGTACAACCCACTAGTCTACAGATACTAATGTCCTCTGTTCTCCTCCTGTCTGTTCTGTAGGGTACAACCCACTAGTCTACAGATACTAATGTCCTCTCCTCTCCTCCTGTCTGTTCTGTAGGGTACAACCCACTAGTCTACAGATACTAATGTCCTCTGTTCTCCTCCTGTCTGTTCTGTAGGGTACAACCCACTAGTCTACAGATACTAATGTCCTCTCCTCTCCTCCTGTCTGTTCTGTAGGGTACAACCCACTAGTCTACAGATACTAATGTCCTCTCCTCTCCTCCTGTCTGTTCTGTAGGGTACAACCCACTAGTCTACAGATACTAATGTCCTCTCCTCCTGTCTGTTCTATAGGGTACAACCCACTAGTCTACAGATACTAATGTCCTCTCCTCTCCTCCTGTCTGTTCTGTAGGGTACAACCCACTAGTCTACAGATACTAATGTCCTCTCCTCTCCTCCTGTCTGTTCTGTAGGGTACAACCCACTAGTCTACAGATACTAATGTCCTCTGTTCTCCTCCTGTCTGTTCTGTAGGGTACAACCCACTAGTCTACAGATACTAATGTCCTCTCCTCTCCTCCTGTCTGTTCTGTAGGGTACAACCCACTAGTCTACAGATACTAATGTCCTCTCCTCTCCTCCTGTCTGTTCTGTAGGGTACAACCCACTAGTCTACAGATACTAATGTCCTCTCCTCTCCTCCTGTCTGTTCTGTAGGGTACAACCCACTAGTCTACAGATACTAATGTCCTCTCCTCTCCTCCTGTCTGTTCTGTAGGGTACAACCCACTAGTCTACAGATACTAATGTCCTCTCCTCTCCTCCTGTCTGTTCTGTAGGGTACAACCCACTAGTCTACAGATACTAATGTCCTCTGTTCTCCTCCTGTCTGTTCTGTAGGGTACAACCCACTAGTCTACAGATACTAATGTCCTCTCCTCCTGTCTGTTCTATAGGGTACAACCCACTAGTCTACAGATACTAATGTCCTCTCCTCTCCTCCTGTCTGTTCTGTAGGGTACAACCCACTAGTCTACAGATACTAATGTCCTCTCCTCCTGTCTGTTCTATAGGGTACAACCCACTAGTCTACAGATACTAATGTCCTCTCCTCTCCTCCTGTCTGTTCTGTAGGGTACAACCCACTAGTCTACAGATACTAATGTCCTCTCCTCTCCTCCTGTCTGTTCTGTAGGGTACAACCCACTAGTCTACAGATACTAATGTCCTCTGTTCTCCTCCTGTCTGTTCTGTAGGGTACAACCCACTAGTCTACAGATACTAATGTCCTCTCCTCTCCTCCTGTCTGTTCTGTAGGGTACAACCCACTAGTCTACAGATACTAATGTCCTCTCCTCTCCTCCTGTCTGTTCTGTAGGGTACAACCCACTAGTCTTCAGATACTAATGTCCTCTCCTCTCCTCCTGTCTGTTCTGTAGGGTACAACCCACTAGTCTACAGATACTAATGTCCTCTCCTCTCCTCCTGTCTGTTCTGTAGGGTACAACCCACTAGTCTACAGATACTAATGTCCTCTCCTCTCCTCCTGTCTGTTCTGTAGGGTACAACCCACTAGTCTACAGATACTAATGTCCTCTCCTCTCCTCCTGTCTGTTCTGTAGGGTACAACCCACTAGTCTACAGATACTAATGCCCTCTCCTCTCCTCCTGTCTGTTCTGTAGGGTACAACCCACTAGTCTACAGATACTAATGCCCTCTCCTCTCCTCCTGTCTGTTCTGTAGGGTACAACCCACTAGTCTACAGATACTAATGCCCTCTCCTCTCCTCCTGTCTGTTCTATAGGGTACAACCCACTAGTCTACAGATACTAATGTCCTCTCCTCCTGTCTGTTCTGTAGGGTACAACCCACTAGTCTACAGATACTAATGTCCTCTCCTCCTGTCTGTTCTGTAGGGTACAACCCACTAGTCTACAGATACTAATGTCCTCTCCTCTCCTCCTGTCTGTTCTGTAGGGTACAACCCACTAGTCTACAGATACTAATGTCCTCTCCTCCTGTCTGTTCTGTAGGGTACAACCCACTAGTCTACAGATACTAATGTCCTCTGTTCTCCTCCTGTCTGTTCTGTAGGGTACAACCCACTAGTCTACAGATACTAATGTCCTCTCCTCTCCTCCTGTCTGTTCTGTAGGGTACAACCCACTAGTCTTCAGATACTAATGTCCTCTCCTCTCCTCCTGTCTGTTCTGTAGGGTACAACCCACTAGTCTACAGATACTAATGTCCTCTCCTCTCCTCCTGTCTGTTCTGTAGGGTACAACCCACTAGTCTTCAGATACTAATGTCCTCTCCTCTCCTCCTGTCTGTTCTGTAGGGTACAACCCACTAGTCTACAGATACTAATGTCCTCTCCTCTCCTCCTGTCTGTTCTGTAGGGTACAACCCACTAGTCTACAGATACTAATGTCCTCTGTTCTCCTCCTGTCTGTTCTGTAGGGTACAACCCACTAGTCTACAGATACTAATGTCCTCTCCTCTCCTCCTGTCTGTTCTGTAGGGTACAACCCACTAGTCTACAGATACTAATGTCCTCTGTTCTCCTCCTGTCTGTTCTGTAGGGTACAACCCACTAGTCTACAGATACTAATGTCCTCTCCTCTCCTCCTGTCTGTTCTGTAGGGTACAACCCACTAGTCTACAGATACTAATGTCCTCTCCTCCTGTCTGTTCTGTAGGGTACAACCCACTAGTCTACAGATACTAATGTCCTCTCCTCTCTTCCTGTCTGTTCTGTAGGGTACAACCCACTAGTCTACAGATACTAATGTCCTCTGTTCTCCTCCTGTCTGTTCTGTAGGGTACAACCCACTAGTCTACAGATACTAATGCCCTCTCCTCTCCTCCTGTCTGTTCTGTAGGGTACAACCCACTAGTCTACAGATACTAATGTCCTCTCCTCCTGTCTGTTCTGTAGGGTACAACCCACTAGTCTACAGATACTAATGTCCTCTCCTCCTGTCTGTTCTGTAGGGTACAACCCACTAGTCTACAGATACTAATGTCCTCTCCTCTCCTCCTGTCTGTTCTGTAGGGTACAACCCACTAGTCTACAGATACTAATGTCCTCTCCTCTCCTCCTGTCTGTTCTGTAGGGTACAACCCACTAGTCTACAGATACTAATGTCCTCTCCTCCTGTCTGTTCTGTAGGGTACAACCCACTAGTCTACAGATACTAATGTCCTCTCCTCTCCTCCTGTCTGTTCTGTAGGGTACAACCCACTAGTCTTCAGATACTAATGTCCTCTCCTCTCCTCCTGTCTGTTCTGTAGGGTACAACCCACTAGTCTACAGATACTAATGTCCTCTGTTCTCCTCCTGTCTGTTCTGTAGGGTACAACCCACTAGTCTACAGATACTAATGTCCTCTCCTCTCCTCCTGTCTGTTCTGTAGGGTACAACCCACTAGTCTACAGATACTAATGTCCTCTCCTCTCCTCCTGTCTGTTCTGTAGGGTACAACCCACTAGTCTACAGATACTAATGTCCTCTCCTCTCCTCCTGTCTGTTCTATAGGGTACAACCCACTAGTCTACAGATACTAATGTCCTCTCCTCTCCTCCTGTCTGTTCTGTAGGGACGTGACCCACTAGCTCTGACGGGCCGCTCCAAGCTGCAGAATGAGAGAGCCAGTCTGAACCAGCAGATCATTAGACAGATGAGGATGAGAGCTGGAGCAGAGAACTTACTAAGGTACGTTCTCACACAGTCACACACACACACAGTCACACACACACACACACACACACACACACACAGTCTCTCACACACACACACACACACACACACACACACACACACACACACACACACACACACACACTCTCTCTCACACACGCACGCACGCACGCACGCACACACACACACACACACACACACACACTCACACAGTCTCTCACACAGTCTCACACACACACACTCACACAGTCTCACACACACACACAGCAGCCTCCATTACAGAAGAGCCCTGTACGGTAACACTGTCCCAGCCTCCATTACAGAAGAGCCCTGTACGGTAACACTGTCCCAGCATCCATTACAGAAGAGCCCTGTACGGTAACACTGTCCCAGCCTCCATTACAGAAGAGCCCTGTACGGTAACACTGTCCCAGCCTCCATTACAGAAGAGCCCTGTACGGTAACACTGTCCCAGCCTCCATTACAGAAGAGCCCTATACGGTAACACTGTCCCAGCATCCAACCCATCCATGCAGAGGTCTCAGGATGTTGTGAACAACTAATCAAGTAGTGACCTGAATATGTAGAGGATAGGGACACGTTGTTGTCGTCGACGACGGGTTTCAGTCCTCCTCTCTGTCCGTCATCCTCTCTGTCACTGAGGTGTCACCACAGGCTCAACATGTCGGAAGCTCCTTGACACCAAACAAAGGATGAGATCAAACGGCGACTCAAAGACAAAACATTCCTCGTAGCTCAGAAACACCGGTAGGAATGTCAAATGTTTTCTTGCCGACATTACTTAACACCTGTCGGCAGTCAATCAATCAAATGTATTGATAAAGCCCTTCTTACATCAGCTGTCACAAAGTGCTGTACAGAACCCCAGCCTAAAACCCCAAACAGCAAGCAATGCAGGTGTAGAAGCACGATGGCTGGGAAAAACTCCCTAGAAAGGTGTAGAAGCACGATGGCTGGGAAAAACTCCCTAGAAAGGTGTAGAAGCACGGTGGCTGGGAAAAACTCCCTAGAAAGTTGTAGAAGCACGGTGGCTGGGAAAAACTCCCTAGAAAGGTATAGAAGCACGGTGGCTGGGAAAAACTCCCTAGAAAGGTGTAGAAGCACGGTGGCTGGGAAAAACTCCCTAGAAAGGTGTAGAAGCACGATGGCTGGGAAAAACTCCCTAGAAAGGTATAGAAGCACGATGGCTGGGAAAAACTCCCTAGAAAGGTATAGAAGCACGATGGCTGGGAAAAACTCCCTAGAAAGGTGTAGAAGCACGGTGGCTGGGAAAAACTCCCTAGAAAGGTGTAGAAGCACGGTGGCTGGGAAAAACTCCCTAGAAAGGTGTAGAAGCACGGTGGCTGGGAAAAACTCCCTAGAAAGGCCGGAACCTATCTTTTTTTGTGTTCACACAGCAAAGACCTTGAAGTCGTCAGTCACCCAGCCTTGTTAAAATACTCCAAACCAGAAGGTGGCAGAAGCGTTGTTTGGCAATGCATGTTTCTGTTGCTAAGTTTATAGTCTGGATTCCAATGTTAGCTAGCTGACCTGTTATAACATAGTTGACATGGACCTGCTGACCTGTTATAACATAGTTGACATGGACCTGCAGACCTGTTATAACATAGTTGACATGGACCTGCTGACCTGTTATAACATAGTTGACATGGACCTGCTGACCTGTTATAACATAGTTGACATGGACCTGCTGACCTGTTATAACATAGTTGACATGGACCTGCTGACCTGTTATAACATAGTTGACATGGACCTGCTGACCTGTTATAACATAGTTGACATGGACCTGCTGACCTGTTATAACATAGTTGACATGGACCTGCTGACCTGTTATAACATAGTTGACATGGACCTGCTGACCTGTTATAACATAGTTGACATGGACCTGCTGACCTGTTATAACATAGTTGACATGGACCTGCTGACCTGTTATAACATAGTTGACATGGACCTGCTGACCTGTTATAACATAGTTGACATGGACCTGGTGACATGTTATAACATAGTTGACATGGACTAGGTGACCTGTTGTAGGTGACATGTTATAACATAGTTGACATGGACCTGCTGACCTGTTATAACATAGTTGACATGGACCTGGTGACATGTTATCACATAGTTGACATGGACCTGGTGACATGTTATAACATTGTTGACATGGACCTGCTGACCTGTTATAACATTGTTGACATGGACCTGCTGACCTGTTATAACATAGTTGACATGGACCTGCTGACCTGTTATAACATAGTTGACATGGACCTGCTGACCTGTTATAACATAGTTGACATGGACCTGGTGACATGTTATAACATTGTTGACATGGACTAGGTGACCTGTTGTAGGTGACATGTTATAACATAGTTGACATGGACCTGGTGACACGTTGTAGGTGACACGTGGTCGTAGGTCCTCTCTGGATGTTCCGTTGTGATCGTAGATCCTCTCTGGATGTTCCGTTGTGATCGTAGATCCTCTCTGGATGTTCCGTTGTGATCGTAGATCCTCTCTGGATGTTCCGTTTTGATCGTAGATCCTCTCTGGATGTTCCGTTGTGATCGTAGATCCTCTGGATGTTCCGTTGTGATCGTAGATCCTCTGGATGTTCCGTTGTGATCGTAGATCCTTTGGATGTTCCGTTGTGATCGTAGATCCTTTGGATGTTCCGTTGTGATCGTAGATCCTCCCTGGATGTTCCGTTGTGATCGTAGATGATCTCTGGATGTTCCGTTGTGATCGTAGATCCTCTCTGGATGTTCCGTTGTGATCGTAGATCCTCTCTGGATGTTCCGTTGTGATCGTAGATCCTCTCTGGATGTTCCGTTGTGATCGTAGATCCTCTCTGGATGTTCCGTTGTGATCGTAGATCCTCTCTGGATGTTCCGTTGTGATCGTAGATCCTCTGGATGTTCCGTTGTGATCGTAGATCCTCTCTGGATGTTCCGTTGTGATCGTAGATCCTCTGGATGTTCCGTTGTGATCGTAGATCCTTTGGATGTTCCGTTGTGATCGTAGATCCTTTGGATGTTCCGTTGTGATCGTAGGTCTTCTCTGGATGTTCCGTTGTGATCGTAGATCCTCTCTGGATGTTCCGTTGTGATCGTAGATCCTCTCTGGATGTTCCGTTGTGATCGTAGATGATCTCTGGATGTTCCGATGTGATCGTAGATCCTCTCTGGATGTTCCGTTGTGATCGTAGATCCTCTCTGGATGTTCCGTTGTGATCGTAGATCCTCTCTGGATGTTCCGTTGTGATTGCAGATCCTCCCTGGATGTTCCGTTGTGATCGTAGAACCTCTCTGGATGTTCCGTTGTGATCGTAGATCTTCTCTGGATGTTCTGTTGTGATCGTAGATCTTCTCTGGATGTTCCGTTGTGATCGTAGATCTTCTCTGGATGTTCTGTTGTGATCGTAGATCCTCTGGATGTTCCGTTGTCATCACAACAAGGTATAGAGAGCTGGTTTGCGTAAAGTCGATGGTTGAGAAACTGTCGGGATGTTTTCTTTGTGATTGACAGAAAGGTTCCATCCCTGTGATTTTTATAGCTCTGAGGTAACACCCCATAACAAAACAGGTAAGGTATTGTAGTGGGCTGGCTGGGCCTGTCAATGAGCCACACCTCACATGGCTGTCAAGATAAGACCCAGCCCAGCTCGACCCAGGATACACATCTCTGTTTGACTTGCAAATAAGCTACCAGGGAAAAGCCAAGCATGTAGTCCTAGGTGTTTCCAATGTGGTAGAATCTGAATTTCCCATGAATGACCACAACCATTTCTAATCTCTGGATAGATTCAGCTAGTAGCTTAGAGGCTGCTGCCCTCTATACATAGACATGGAATCACTGGCCACTTTAATCATGTTACTCCACCCTGCACCTTAGAGGCTGCTGCCCTCTATACATAGACATGGAATCACACTTTAATAATGTTACTCCACCCTGCACCTTAGAGGCTGCTGCCCTCTATACATAGACATGGAATCACTGGTCACTTTAATCATGTTACTCCACCCTCCACCTTAGAGGCTGCTGCCCTCTATACATAGACATGGAATCACTGGTCACTTTAATCATGTTACTCCACCCTGCACCTTAGAGGCTGCTGCCCTCTATACATAGACATGGAATCACTGGTCACTTTAATCATGTTACTCCACCCTGCACCTTAGAGGCTGCTGCCCTCTATACATAGACATGGAATCACACTTTAATAATGTTACTCCACCCTGCACCTTAGAGGCTGCTGCCCTCTATACATAGACATGGAATCACTGGTCACTTTAATAATGTTACTCCACCCTCCACCTTAGAGGCTGCTGCCCTCTATACATAGACATGGAATCACACTTTAATAATGTTACTCTACCCTGCACCTTAGAGGCTGCTGCCCCGTATACATAGACATGGAATCACTGGCCACTTTAATAATGTTACTCCACCCTGCACCTTAGAGGCTGCTGCCCTCTATACATAGACATGGAATCACTGGTCACTTTAATCATGTTACTCCACCCTCCACCTTAGAGGCTGCTGCCCTCTATACATAGACATGGAATCACTGGTCACTTTAATCATGTTACTCCACCCTCCACCTTAGAGGCTGCTGCCCTCTATACATAGACATGGAATCACTGGTCACTTTAATAATGTTACTCCACCCTCCACCTTAGAGTCTGCTGCCCTCTATACATAGACATGGAATCACTGGTCACTTTAATAATGTTACTCCACCCTCCACCTTAGAGGCTGCTGCCCTCTATACATAGACATGGAATCACTGGCCACTTTAATAATGTTACTCCACCCTCCACCTTAGAGGCTGCTGCCCTCTATACATAGACATGGAATCACTGGCCACTTTAATAATGTTACTCCACCCTCCACCTTAGAGGCTGCTGCCCTCTATACATAGACATGGAATCACTGGTCACTTTAATAATGTTACTCCACCCTGCACCTTAGAGGCTGCTGCCCTCTATACATAGACATGGAATCACTGGTCACTTTAATAATGTTACTCCACCCTCCACCTTAGAGGCTGCTGCCCTCTATACATAGACATGGAATCACTGGCCACTTTAATCATGTTTACATACTGCTTTACTCATCTCATATGTATTTACTGTATTCTATTCTACTGTATTCTACTGTATTCTATTCTACTGTATTCTATTCTACTGTATTCTATTCTACTGTATTCTACTGTATTCTATTCTACTGTATTCTACTCTACTGTATTCTATTCCACTGTATTCTACTGTATTCTATTCTACTGTATTCTATTCTACTGTATTCTATTCTACTGTATTCTACTGTATTCTATTCTACTGTATTCTATTCTACTGTATTCTATTCTACTGTATTCTATTCTACTGTATTCTATTCTACTGTATTCTATTCTACTGTATTCTACTCTACTGTATTCTATTCCACTGTATTCTACTGTATTCTATTCTACTGTATTCTATTCTACTGTATTCTATTCTACTGTATTCTACTGTATTCTATTCTACTGTATTCTATTCTACTGTATTCTATTCTACTGTATTCTATTCTACTGTATTCTATTCTACTGTATTCTATTCTACTGTATTCTACTCCACTATTCTATTCTACTGTATTCTACTCTACTGTATTCTATTCTACTGTATTCTATTCTACTGTATTCTATTCTACTGTATTTTAGTCAATGCCACTCTGACATTGCTCGTCCTAATAATTATATATTTCTTAATTCCATTATTTTACTTTTAGATGTGTGTATTTGTTGTGAGTTGTTAGATATTACTGCGCTGTTGGAGCTAGAAAACACAAGCATTTTGCTACACCCGCAATACCATCTGCTAAATATGTTTGTGACCAATAAACATTTGATTCGATTCGTTTTCGGTTTGGGTCTGTTGTGAATAACTCGTATTAAACCAGATCTCGATTGGCTCAACAGCTTTGTGAATTTGGGGAACGTCTATATTGTCCCAGGACAACCTCCGCCTGTTGTCGTCTGACTCCTGGGACTCATCTCAAATGGCACCCTACTCCCTGTATAGTGCACTACTTTAGACCAGGGCCCTGTATAGTGCACTACGTTAGACCAGGGCCCTGTATAGTGCACTACTTTAGACCAGGGCCCTGTATAGTGCACTACTTTAGACCAGGGCCCTGTATAGTGCACTACTTTAGACCAGGGCCCTGTATAGTGCACTACTTTAGACCAGGGCCCTGTATAGTGCACTACTTTAGACCAGGGCCCTATATAAACCCGGAGACCCACCGTGGACTGGCGTTTTTATATAAACCCGGAGACCCACCGTGGACTGGCGTTTCTCCTGTTCTTGTCTGAATCAGATTCTGGGCCTGGAGCCGCCTGTCATCTTCATTAGTGGTCCGTATGCCTCAGGAAATAAGATTTGTAACCTCCAAGGTTGCCAATAAAGTTTTGTTTTTGATCTGCGGTGAGATGAGGCTGTTATTCTGTGTTTTCCCAGAATGCCTCTGTGTGTGTACGGTCCAGGTTAGTAAACACAGATAGTGGTGATGCCTGGATAATCAGTTGCCCCGGTGACCTGGCCTACTGTTTAGTGTGTTGTGCGTTGCCATGGTGCCAGGCGGACACAGGCTCGTGCCACAGTGTGACAAATCTCTTTGACGTCAACAGCAGCTTTGTTACCCTCCCTCTCCCTCTGCCCCCCCCCCCCCCACCTCATCTCCCCTCCTCACTGTGTCTCCTCCTCTCCTCCTGAATAGTCTTCTAGTCTATAGTCTTTAGGCTAGTCCTTACTGAGGTAACTTGGATCTGCCTGACAGTCTCCTGAATAGTCTAGTCTATAGGCTAGTCCTTACTGAGGTACCTTGGATCAGCCTGACAGTCTCCTGAATAGTCTAGTCTGTAGGCTAGTCCTTACTAAGGTACCTTGGATCAGCCTGACAGTCTTCTGAATAGTCTAGTCTATAGGCTAGTCCTTACTGAGGTACCTTGGATCAGCCTGACAGTCTCCTGAATATTCTAGTCTATAGGCTAGTCCTTACTGAGGTACCTTGGATCAGCCTGACAGTCTCCTGAATAGTCTAGTCTATAGGCTAGTCCTTACTGAGGTACCTTGGATCAGCCTGACAGTCTTCTGAATAGTCTAGTCTATAGGCTAGTCTCTCTGTCTGAACCCTGACCTGGGGAGCCAGTCTCTCTCTGTCTGAACCCTGACCTGGGGAGCCAGTCTCTCTCTGTCTGAACCCTGACCTGGGGAGCCAGTCTCTCTCTGTCTGAACCCTGACCTGGGGAGCCAGTCTCTCTCTGTCTGAACCCTGACCTGGGGAGCCAGTCTCTCTCTGTCTGAACCCTGACCTGGGGAGCCAGTCTCTCTCTGTCTGAACCCTGACCTGGGGAGCCAGTCTCTCTCTGTCTGAACCCTGACCTGGGGAGCCAGTCTCTCTCTGTCTGAACCCTGACCTGGGGAGCCAGTCTCTCTCTGTCTGAACCCTGACCTGGGGAGCCAGTCTCTCTCTGTCTGAACCCTGACCTGGGGAGCCAGTCTCTCTCTGTCTGAACCCTGACCTGGGGAGCCAGTCTCTCTCTGTCTGAACCCTGACCTGGGGAGCCAGTCTCTCTCTGTCTGAACCCTGACCTGGGGACCAGTCTCTCTCTGTCTGAACCCTGACCTGGGGACCAGTCTCTCTCTGTCTGAACCCTGACCTGGGGACCAGTCTCTCTCTGTCTGAACCCTGACCTGGGGACCAGTCTCTCTCTGTCTGAACCCTGACCTGGGGACCAGTCTCTCTCTGTCTGAACCCTGACCTGGGGACCAGTCTCTCTCTGTCTGAACCCTGACCTGGGGACCAGTCTCTCTCTGTCTGAACCCTGACCTGGGGACCAGTCTCTCTCTGTCTGAACCCTGACCTGGGGACCAGTCTCTCTCTGTCTGAACCCTGACCTGGGGACCAGTCTCTCTCTGTCTGAACCCTGACCTGGGGACCAGTCTCTCTCTGTCTGAACCCTGACCTGGGGACCAGTCTCTCTCTGTCTGAACCCTGACCTGGGGACCAGTCTCTCTCTGTCTGAACCCTGACCTGGGGTTCAGACAGAGATGACGGGTGATTAATTCAGCGGTGTGTGTGTGTTCCTCTGCCAACACCGCAGCGGGTCGAACCAATGACTAGGTGTAGAGAGACTGTGTTTTGAAGTTTCAGGTACTTATATGTTTTCCTGGGTGGTTAAGATGCATTATTCTAACATGTAGACCTCAGGATTGAGGTGGTTCTCTGGAGACCAGGTGGTAGAGCACGGTGCTTGTAATGCCAGGATAATGGGTTTGATTCCTGGGACCACTCATATGTAAAAAAAATATATATATATATTTAAAAAATGGATGCACGCATTACTGTAAATTGCGTTGGATAAAAGTGTCTGCTAAATGGTGTAAATTGTTATATTATATTGATTTTTGTAGGGGACTTTGAACTTTCGAAACAATAAGCAGGTCTGAAGAGATGGATTATGTTCCACCTGTATTTTCTACCTGGCTGGCCACCTGGAATGTGACAGCATTCCTGACTCCTGGGGAGTGGCAGAGAGAGAGGCAGGTGAGGGTATAGGGGAGGGCAGGGAGAGAGGCAGGTGAGGGTATAGGGGAGGGGCAGGGAGAGAGGCAGGCTGGCCACCTGGAATGTGACAGCATTCCTGACTCCTGGGGAGTGGCAGGGAGAGAGGCAGGTGAGGGTATACGGGAGGGGCAGGGAGAGAGGCCAGGTGAGGGTATAGGGGAGGGCAAGGAGAGAGGCAGGTGAGGGAATTGGGGAGGACAGAGAGACCAGGTGAGGGAATAGGGGAGGGCAAGGAGAGAGGCAGGTGAGGGAATTGGGGAGGACAGAGAGACCAGGTGAGGGTATAGGGGAGGACTTTTTCAATTTGTATTGTGAATGCTAACATGTTTCCTTTCTCTTCCCGTCTCCAGGGCGACCTCCAACAACAAGGTGTGTGAGATGGTCGGTCTGGAGCTGAGCTATATCAACTCTAACCTGCAGCTCCTCATGGAGCAACTGGAGGGGCTCAACAGCTCAGTGGAAGTCTACCAGAACATCCAGTGAGTAAACGGCACCCTTTAAACAAGACCCTTTAAACAAGACCCTTTAAACGGCACCCTTTAAACGGCACCCCTTTAAACGGCACCCCTTTAAACGGCACCCCTGTAAACATCACCCCTGTAAACATCACCCCTGTAAACATCACCCCTGTAAACATCACCCCTGTAAACGGCACCCCTTTAAACGGCACCCCTTTAAACGGCACCCCTTTAAACGGCACCCCTGTAAACGGCACCCCTTTAAACGGCACCCCTTTAAACGGCACCCCTTTAAACGGCACCCTTTAAACGGCACCCTGTAAACGGCACCCCTTTAAACGGCACCCCTTTAAACGGCACCCCTTTAAACGGCACCCCTTTAAACGGCACCCCTTTAAACGGCACCCCTTTAAACGGCACCCCTTTAAACGGCACCCTGTAAACGGCACCCTTTAAACGGCACCCCTTTAAACGGCACCCCTGTAAACGGCACCCCTGTAAACGGCACCCCTGTAAACGGCACCCTTTTAAACGGCACCCCTTTAAACGGCACCCCTTTAAACGGCACCCCTTTAAACGGCACCCCTTTAAACGGCACCCCTGTAAACATCACCCCTGTAAACATCACCCCTGTAAACATCACCCCTGTAAACATCACCCCTGTAAACATCACCCCTGTAAACATCACCCCTGTAAACGGCACCCCTGTAAACGGCACCCCTGTAAATGGCACCCCTGTAAATGGCACCCCTTTAAATGGCACCCCTTTAAACGGCACCCCTTTAAACAGCACCCCTGTAAACGGCACCCCTGTAAACATCACCCCTGTAAATGGCACCCCTTTAAACGGCACCCTTTAAACAGCACCCCTTTAAACAGCACCCCTGTAAACGGCACCCCTGTAAACATCACCCCTGTAAATGGCACCCCTTTAAACGGCACCCCTTTAAACGGCACCCCTGTAAACGGCACCCCTTTAAACGGCACCCCTGTAAACGGCACCCCTTTAAACGGCACCCCTGTAAACGGCACCCCTTTAAACGGCACCCCTGTAAACATCACCCCTTTAAACGGCACCCCTTTAAACGGCACCCCTGTAAACGGCACCCCTTTAAACATCACCCCTTTAAACGGCACCCCTTTAAACGGCACCCTCTGAAGGTAGGGAGGGGCAGCTCCTCTTGCTACTCCGTAGGTAGGTGCCATGGTCTTGTAGTGGATGTGAGCTTCAACTGGAAGCCAGTGGAGTGTGCAGAGGAGCGGGGTGACATGGGAGAACTTGGGAAGGTTGAGCACCAGGCGGGCTGCAGGGTTCTGGGTAAGTTGCAGGGGTTTGATGGCAACCAGAGGGGAGCCCAGCCAACAGAGAGTTGCAGTAGTCCAGATGAGAGAGGACAAGGGCCTGGATTAAGTTCAGATAGGACCTCCTCCATTTTCTCTTCTTCTAGGTTTTATTACGATCTGGTTTCTGATGTCAGAGGGTTGAGTTCAGTTGTTGCTCGAGGGTGTGAACTAGTCTGTAGGACCCGTCTTAAATAAAACACAGTGAACTAGTCTGTAGGACCCGTCTTAAATAAAACACAGTGAACTAGTCTGTAGGACCCGTCTTAAATAAAACACAGTGAACTAGTCTGTAGGACCCGTCTTAAATAAAACACACTGAACTAGTCTGTAGGACCCGTCTTATATAAAACACAGTGAACTAGTCTGTAGGACCCGTCTTAAATAAAACACAGTGAACTAGTCTGTAGGACCCGTCTTAAATAAAACACAGTGAACTAGTCTGTAGGACCCGTCTTAAATAAAACACAGTGAACTAGTCTGTAGGACCCGTCTTAAATAAAACACAGTGAACTAGTATGTAGGACCCGTCTTAAATTAAACACAGTGAACTAGTCTATAGGACCCGTCTTAAATAAAACACAGTGAACTAGTCTATAGGACCCGTCTTAAATTAAACACAGTGAACTAGTCTGTAGGACCCGTCTTAAATAAAACACAGTGAACTAGTCTGTAGGACCCGTCTTAAATAAAACACAGTGAACTAGTCTGTAGGACCCGTCTTAAATTAAACACAGTGAACTAGTCTGTAGGACCCGTCTTAAATAAAACACAGTGAACTAGTCTGTAGGACCCGTCTTAAATTAAACACAGTGAACTAGTCTGTAGGACCCGTCTTAAATAAAACACAGTGAACTAGTCTGTAGGACCCGTCTTAAATTAAACACAGTGAACTAGTCTATAGGACCCGTCTTAAATAAAACACAGTGAACTAGTCTATAGGACCCGTCTTAAATAAAACACAGTGAACTAGTCTGTAGGACCCGTCTTAAATTAAACACAGTGAACTAGTCTATAGGACCCGTCTTAAATAAAACACAGTGAACTAGTCTATAGGACCCGTCTTAAATAAAACACAGTGAACTAGTCTGTAGGACCCGTCTTAAATTAAACACAGTGAACTAGTCTATAGGACCCGTCTTAAATTAAACACAGTGAACTAGTCTATAGGACCCGTCTTAAATTAAACACAGTGAACTAGTCTGTAGGACCCGTCTTAAATAAAACACAGTGAACTAGTCTGTAGGACCCGTCTTAAATAAAACACAGTGAACTAGTCTGTAGGACCCGTCTTAAATAAAACACAGTGAACTAGTCTGTAGGACCCGTCTTAAATTAAACACAGTGAACTAGTCTGTAGGACCCGTCTTAAATAAAACACAGTGAACTAGTCTATAGGACCCGTCTTAAATTAAACACAGTGAACTAGTCTGTAGGACCCGTCTTATATAAAACACAGTGAACTAGTCTGTAGGACCCGTCTTAAATAAAACACAGTGAACTAGTCTATAGGACCCGTCTTAAATAAAACACAGTGAACTAGTCTATAGGACCCGTCTTAAATTAAACACAGTGAACCTAGATACAGTACAGTCAACTGGGCCTTAAATAAAACACAGGGAACCTAGATACACTACAGTCAACTGGGCCTTAAATAAAACACATGGAACCTAGATACACTACAGTCAACTGGGCCTTAAATAAAACACAGGGAACCTTTTATAAACACAAAGTGCGCACATTGCTGTGGAATGCGGAGGGCTTTGACATGCTTTGATTAGGCTGACAGGCACCACAGCAGCTCAGAGACATCAAAACAAAGAGCTGGTGAGAGAGGGAGAGCAACAGAGCGAGGAAAAGAACCGGCCCGTCTGGTTGAGAAAGAATTATGGACGAGGAACCAGTGAACTCGGGAAGATTTACACCCACTCATATGTCTGATGAGGAAGTTGGCATGGGGACCCGTCTTCAGGTAGCAGCTCACAGTTGTGAGCCATTTTTTGTTTTGTGTGTGTCTCACTATCTAGATGGGTACAGCTTGTATACACCATCGCAAATGCTCCACGTTCAACCAAGTTATTCCTGGAACTGGCATGCCTTTTCAAAGCTCCTATCGCAGAATATAACAAACAACCAACATTGAACTCAGTTGGTACTTCCTGCTTTAGTTTTTGCTTGTAGGCAGGAATCAGTAGGATAGAATTACGGTCAGATTTGCCAACTGGAGGGAGAGCTTTGTACGCGTCTCTCTGTGTGTGGAGTAAAGGTGGTTTAGAGTTCTTTTTCCCTCTGGTTTCACATTTAACATGATGGTAGAAATTAGGTCAAATGGATTTCAGTTTCCCTGCATTAAAGTCCCCGGCCACTAGGAGCGCCACCTCTTGATAAGCGTTTTCCTGTTTGCTTATGGCCTTATACAGCTCGTTGAGTGCGGTCTTAATGCCAGCATCGGTTTGTGGTGGTAAATAAACAGCTATGAAAAATACAGATGAAAACCTCTCAGTAGATAGTGTGGTCTACAGCTTATCATGAGGTACTCTACCTCGGGTGAGCAAAACCTCCAGACTTCCTTTTAATATTAGATTTGGTGCACCAGCTGTTCGCTACAAATATACACAGATCGCCACCCCTTGTCTTACCGGAGGCGGCTGTTCTGTCTTGCCGATACGGCGACAACCCCGCCAGTTTGATGTTATCCCTGTTGTCGTTCAGCCACGACTCGGTGAAACATAAGATATTACAGTTTAATGTCCCGTTGGTAGGATATTCGTGATCGTATCTAAATTTGTCATCCAATGATTGTACGTTGGCTAATAGGACCGATGGTAGAGGCAGATTACCCACGTATATTAAAAAAACAAGAAAATGGTGCCCCATTGCGGCCAGACCCAGAGGGAGTAGTAGGGCCCCAGAGGGAGTAGTAGGGCCCCAGAGGGAGTAGTAGGGCCCCAGAGGGAGTAGTAGGGCCCCAGAGGGAGTAGTAGGGCCCCAGAGGGAGTAGTAGGGCCCCAGAGGGGGGAGTAGGGCCCCAGAGGGGGGAGTAGGGCCCCAGAGGGGGGAGTAGGGCCCCAGAGGGGGGAGTAGGGCCCCAGAGGGGGGAGTAGGGCCCCAGAGGGGGGAGTAGGGCCCCAGAGTAGGGCCCCAGAGGGGGGAGTAGGGCCCCAGAGGGGGGAGTAGGGCGCCAGACATATCCCTGGTGAATTGGTACTGTCTGTTGTACCATCCATTGCATTGTCCTCTCTGAGTATTATCTTGTACAGATTCCCAGAAGGCCTAGCAGCCTTTGTAATATGGCGTTGGCCTACTTGCCTCTTGGTCGGTGTGTTTATGCGATCCGGTTCCTTTTCCTGTTTGTGTGAGACGGAACAGGGATATCCAACGACCTGTATAAAACACACTGTCAGTGTCTGGCTGAGGGTGAAGCATGTCTAGGGAGCATCCCAAACGGCTCCCTAGGCCCTATATAGTGCACTACTTTATACCAGAGCCCTATGGCACCCTATTCCCTATATAGCGCACTACTTTAGACCAGAGCCCTATGGCACCCTATTCCCTATATAGTGCACTACTTTAGACCAGAGCCCTATGGCACCATATTCACTACATAGTGCACTACTTTAGACCAGAGCCATGTGTTTCCTGGTCAGAATGTAGGGCCCTATATAGAGAATGGCGTGGCGAGCCCCAGACTACAGCGACCACCAAACCCACGTCTCCTGGAGAAGCTCCACATTTAACTGTCTTAGTGTTTAACACGTCTGAAAACAGACCAATGTTTGTCTCTGGGTTGATGGAACGCTCCAAGATGTGCTCTGGGATGTCTGGGTTGATGGAACGCTCCAAGATGTGCTCTGGGATGTCTGGGTTGATGGAACGCTCCAAGATGTGCTCTGGGATGTCTGGGTTGATGGAACGCTCCAAGATGTGCCCTGGGATGTCTGGGTTGATGGAACGCTCCAAGATGTGCTCTGGGATGTCTGGGTTGATGGAACGCTCCAAGATGTGCCCTGGGATGTCTGGGTTGATGGAACGCTCCAAGATGTGCCCTGGGATGTCTGGGTTGATGGAACGCTCCAAGATGTGCTCTGGGATGTCTGGGTTGATGGAACGCTCCAAGATGTGCTCTGGGATGTCTGGGTTGATGGAACGCTCCAAGATGTGCCCTGGGATGTCTGGGTTGATGGAACGCTCCAAGATGTGCCCTGGGATGTCTGGGTTGATGGAACGCTCCAAGATGTGCTCTGGGATGTCTGGGTTGATGGAACGCTCCAAGATGTGCCCTGGGATGTCTGGGTTGATGGAACGCTCCAAGATGTGCCCTGGGATGTCTGGGTTGATGGAACGCTCCAAGATGTGCTCTGGGATGTCTGGGTTGATGGAACGCTCCAAGATGTGCTCTCTCTCTCTCTATCTCTACCTCTCTCTACCTCTCTCTACCTCTCTCTACCTCTCTCTACCTCTCTCTACCTCTCTCTACCTCTCTCTACTTCTCTCTACTTCTCTCTACTTCTCTCTACTTCTCTCTACTTCTCTCTACTTCTCTCTACCTCTCTCTACCTCTCTCTACCTCTCTCTACCTCTCTCTACCTCTCTCTACCTCTCTCTACCTCTCTCTACCTCTCTCTCTCTACCTCTCTCTCTCTACCTCTCTCTCTCTACCTCTCTCTCTCTACCTCTCTCTCTCTACCTCTCTCTCTCTACCTCTCTCTCTCTACCTCTCTACCTCTCTCTCTCTACCTCTCTCTCTCTCTCTCTCTACCCCTCTCTCTCTCTCTCTCTACCCCTCTCTCTCTCTCTACCCTTCTCTCTCTACCTCTCTCTCTCTACCCCTCTCCCTCTCTCTACCTCCCTCTCTCTCTACCCAGAGACAATGCTACAAGGAATGCTGTTATAGCCCGACCACAGAGACCAAGTCACCTGTTCTGTTAGAGACAATTGTACAACCTTTATATAATCCGTCTATGGACCAGAACCAGACCAGAACCACACAGCTGCAGTGTCCTGTACAGTCTGTCACTCCTTTGTGACTGTGGGAATACCAAAGGCCTCCAGGTGTTGAGTTAGAACAGTGTATTCACCCCAGCTACAGCTGTCTGTAATATTACCTCAGCCTGACGTTGGGTAGAGACCCCCGGAACAGAAGGATCTCCTCTCCTTTGCCCTCTTCCTCCAGTCCTATAGCAGCGTTCTGCCCCTCTTCCTCCAGTCCTATAGCAGCGTTCTGCCCCTCTTCCTCCAGTCCTATAGCAGTGTTCTGCCCCTCTTCCTCCAGTCCTATAGCAGCGTTCTGCCCCTCTTCCTCCAGTCCTATAGCAGTGTCCTCTTCCTCCAGTCCTATAGCAGCGTTCTGCCCCTCTTCCTCCAGTCCTATAGCAGTGTTCTGCCCCTCTTCCTCCAGTCCTATAGCAGTGTCCTCTTCCTCCAGTCCTATAGCAGCGTTCTGCCCCTCTTCCTCCAGTCCTATAGCAGTGTTCTGCCCCTCTTCCTCCAGTCCTATAGCAGCGTTCTGCCCCTCTTCCTCCAGTCCTATAGCAGTGTCCTCTTCCTCCAGTCCTATAGCAGCGTTCTGCCCCTCTTCCTCCAGTCCTATAGCAGCGTTCTGCCCCTCTTCCTCCAGTCCTATAGCAGCGTTCTGCCCCTCTTCCTCCAGTCCTATAGCAGCGTTCTGTCCCTCTTCCTCCAGTCCTATAGCAGTGTTCTGCCCCTCTTCCTCCAGTCCTATAGCAGTGTTCTGCCCCTCTTCCTCCAGTCCTATAGCAGTGTTCTGCCCCTCTTCCTCCAGTCCTATAGCAGTGTTCTGCCCCTCTTCCTCCAGTCCTATAGCAGCGTTCTGCCCCTCTTCCTCCAGTCCTATAGCAGCGTTCTGCCCCTCTTCCTCCAGTCCTATAGCAGCGTTCTGCCCCTCTTCCTCCAGTCCTATAGCAGCGTTCTGCCCCTCTTCCTCCAGTCCTATAGCAGTGTCCTCTTCCTCCAGTCCTATAGCAGTGTTCTGCCCCTCTTCCTCCAGTCCTATAGCAGCGTTCTGCCCCTCTTCCTCCAGTCCTATAGCAGTGTTCTGCCCCTCTTCCTCCAGTCCTATAGCAGTGTCCTCTTCCTCCAGTCCTATAGCAGCGTTCTGCCCCTCTTCCTCCAGTCCTATAGCAGTGTCCTCTTCCTCCAGTCCTATAGCAGCGTTCTGCCCCTCTTCCTCCAGTCCTATAGCAGTGTTCTGCCCCTCTTCCTCCAGTCCTATAGCAGTGTTCTGCCCCTCTTCCTCCAGTCCTATAGCAGCGTTCTGCCCCTCTTCCTCCAGTCCTATAGCAGTGTTCTGCACCTCTTCCTCCAGTCCTACAGCAGTGTTCTGTCCCTCTTCCTCCAGTCCTATAGCAGTGTTCTGCCCCTCTTCCTCCAGTCCTATAGCAGTGTCCTCTTCCTCCAGTCCTATAGCAGTGTCCTCTTCCTCCAGTCCTATAGCAGCGTTCTGCCCCTCTTCCTCCAGTCCTATAGCAGCGTTCTGCCCCTCTTCCTCCAGTCCTACAGCAGTGTTCTGCCCCTCTTCCTCCAGTCCTATAGCAGCGTTCTGCCCCTCTTCCTCCAGTCCTATAGCAGTGTCCTCTTCCTCCAGTCCTATAGCAGCGTTCTGCCCCTCTTCCTCCAGTCCTATAGCAGTGTTCTGCCCCTCTTCCTCCAGTCCTATAGCAGTGTTCTGCCCCTCTTCCTCCAGTCCTATAGCAGTGTTCTGCCCCTCTTCCTCCAGTCCTATAGCAGCGTTCTGCCCCTCTTCCTCCAGTCCTATAGCAGTGTCCTCTTCCTCCAGTCCTATAGCAGCGTTCTGCCCCTCTTCCTCCAGTCCTATAGCAGCGTTCTGCCCCTCTTCCTCCAGTCCTATAGCAGCGTTCTGCCCCTCTTCCTCCAGTCCTATAGCAGTGTCCTCTTCCTCCAGTCCTATAGCAGCGTTCTGCCCCTCTTCCTCCAGTCCTATAGCAGTGTTCTGCCCCTCTTCCTCCAGTCCTATAGCAGTGTCCTCTTCCTCCAGTCCTATAGCAGTGTTCTGCCCCTCTTCCTCCAGTCCTATAGCAGTGTCCTCTTCCTCCAGTCCTATAGCAGCGTTCTGCCCCTCTTCCTCCAGTCCTACAGCAGTGTTCTGCCCCTCTTCCTCCAGTCCTATAGCAGTGTCCTCTTCCTCCAGTCCTATAGCAGTGTCCTCTTCCTCCAGTCCTATAGCAGTGTTCTGCCCCTCTTCCTCCAGTCCTATAGCAGCGTTCTGCCCCTCTTCCTCCAGTCCTATAGCAGCGTTCTGCCCCTCTTCCTCCAGTCCTATAGCAGTGTTCTGCCCCTCTTCCTCCAGTCCTATAGCAGCGTTCTGCCCCTCTTCCTCCAGTCCTATAGCAGCGTTCTGCCCCTCTTCCTCCAGTCCTATAGCAGTGTTCTGCCCCTCTTCCTCCAGTCCTATAGCAGCGTTCTGCCCCTCTTCCTCCAGTCCTATAGCAGTGTCCTCTTCCTCCAGTCCTATAGCAGCGTTCTGCCCCTCTTCCTCCAGTCCTATAGCAGTGTCCTCTTCCTCCAGTCCTATAGCAGCGTTCTGCCCCTCTTCCTCCAGTCCTATAGCAGTGTCCTCTTCCTCCAGTCCTATAGCAGCGTTCTGCCCCTCTTCCTCCAGTCCTATAGCAGCGTTCTGCCCCTCTTCCTCCAGTCCTATAGCAGCGTTCTGCCCCTCTTCCTCCAGTCCTATAGCAGTGTTCTGCCCCTCTTCCTCCAGTCCTATAGCAGTGTTCTGCCCCTCTTCCTCCAGTCCTATAGCAGCGTTCTGCCCCTCTTCCTCCAGTCCTATAGCAGTGTTCTGCCCCTCTTCCTCCAGTCCTATAGCAGTGTTCTGCCCCTCTTCCTCCAGTCCTATAGCAGTGTTCTGCCCCTCTTCCTCCAGTCCTATAGCAGTGTCCTCTTCCTCCAGTCCTATAGCAGCGTTCTGCCCCTCTTCCTCCAGTCCTATAGCAGTGTTCTGCCCCTCTTCCTCCAGTCCTATAGCAGCGTTCTGCCCCTCTTCCTCCAGTCCTATAGCAGTGTCCTCTTCCTCCAGTCCTATAGCAGTGTCCTCTTCCTCCAGTCCTATAGCAGTGTCCTCTTCCTCCAGTCCTATAGCAGTGTCCTCTTCCTCCAGTCCTATAGCAGTGTCCTCTTCCTCCAGTCCTATAGCAGTGTTCTGCCCCTCTTCCTCCAGTCCTATAGCAGCGTTCTGCCCCTCTTCCTCCAGTCCTATAGCAGCGTTCTGCCCCTCTTCCTCCAGTCCTATAGCAGCGTTCTGCCCCTCTTCCTCCAGTCCTATAGCAGCGTTCTGTCCCTCTTCCTCCAGTCCTATAGCAGTGTCCTCTTCCTCCAGTCCTACAGCAGCGTTCTGCCCCTCTTCCTCCAGTCCTATAGCAGTGTCCTCTTCCTCCAGTCCTATAGCAGCGTTCTGCCCCTCTTCCTCCAGTCCTATAGCAGTGTCCTGCCCCTCTTCCTCCAGTCCTATAGCAGCGTTCTGCCCCTCTTCCTCCAGTCCTATAGCAGCGTTCTGCCCCTCTTCCTCCAGTCCTATAGCAGCGTTCTGCCCCTCTTCCTCCAGTCCTACAGCAGTGTCCTCTTCCTCCAGTCCTATAGCAGTGTCCTCTTCCTCCAGTCCTATAGCAGTGTTCTGCCCCTCTTCCTCCAGTCCTATAGCAGTGTTCTGCCCCTCTTCCTCCAGTCCTATAGCAGCGTTCTGCCCCTCTTCCTCCAGTCCTATAGCAGTGTCCTCTTCCTCCAGTCCTATAGCAGTGTTCTGCCCCTCTTCCTCCAGTCCTATAGCAGCGTTCTGCCCCTCTTCCTCCAGTCCTATAGCAGCGTTCTGCCCCTCTTCCTCCAGTCCTATAGCAGTGTCCTCTTCCTCCAGTCCTATAGCAGCGTTCTGCCCCTCTTCCTCCAGTCCTATAGCAGCGTTCTGCCCCTCTTCCTCCAGTCCTATAGCAGTGTCCTCTTCCTCCAGTCCTATAGCAGCGTTCTGCCCCTCTTCCTCCAGTCCTATAGCAGCGTTCTGCCCCTCTTCCTCCAGTCCTATAGCAGTGTTCTGCCCCTCTTCCTCCAGTCCTATAGCAGCGTTCTGCCCCTCTTCCTCCAGTCCTATAGCAGTGTTCTGCCCCTCTTCCTCCAGTCCTATAGCAGCGTTCTGCCCCTCTTCCTCCAGTCCTATAGCAGTGTTCTGCCCCTCTTCCTCCAGTCCTATAGCAGCGTTCTGCCCCTCTTCCTCCAGTCCTATAGCAGCGTTCTGCCCCTCTTCCTCCAGTCCTATAGCAGTGTTCTGCCCCTCTTCCTCCAGTCCTATAGCAGTGTTCTGCCCCTCTTCCTCCAGTCCTATAGCAGTGTCCTCTTCCTCCAGTCCTATAGCAGTGTTCTGCCCCTCTTCCTCCAGTCCTATAGCAGTGTTCTGCCCCTCTTCCTCCAGTCCTATAGCAGCGTTCTGCCCCTCTTCCTCCAGTCCTATAGCAGCGTTCTGCCCCTCTTCCTCCAGTCCTATAGCAGCGTTCTGCCCCTCTTCCTCCAGTCCTATAGCAGTGTTCTGCCCCTCTTCCTCCAGTCCTATAGCAGTGTCCTCTTCCTCCAGTCCTATAGCAGCGTTCTGCCCCTCTTCCTCCAGTCCTATAGCAGTGTTCTGCCCCTCTTCCTCCAGTCCTATAGCAGCGTTCTGCCCCTCTTCCTCCAGTCCTATAGCAGTGTTCTGCCCCTCTTCCTCCAGTCCTATAGCAGCGTTCTGCCCCTCTTCCTCCAGTCCTATAGCAGTGTTCTGCCCCTCTTCCTCCAGTCCTATAGCAGTGTCCTCTTCCTCCAGTCCTATAGCAGTGTCCTCTTCCTCCAGTCCTATAGCAGCGTTCTGCCCCTCTTCCTCCAGTCCTATAGCAGCGTTCTGCCCCTCTTCCTCCAGTCCTATAGCAGTGTCCTCTTCCTCCAGTCCTATAGCAGCGTTCTGCCCCTCTTCCTCCAGTCCTATAGCAGTGTTCTGCCCCTCTTCCTCCAGTCCTATAGCAGCGTTCTGCCCCTCTTCCTCCAGTCCTATAGCAGCGTTCTGCCCCTCTTCCTCCAGTCCTATAGCAGCGTTCTGTCCCTCTTCCTCCAGTCCTATAGCAGTGTCCTCTTCCTCCAGTCCTATAGCAGTGTCCTCTTCCTCCAGTCCTATAGCAGTGTCCTCTTCCTCCAGTCCTACAGCAGCGTTCTGCCCCTCTTCCTCCAGTCCTATAGCAGCGTTCTGCCCCTCTTCCTCCAGTCCTATAGCAGCGTTCTGCCCCTCTTCCTCCAGTCCTATAGCAGCGTTCTGCCCCTCTTCCTCCAGTCCTATAGCAGCGTTCTGCCCCTCTTCCTCCAGTCCTATAGCAGCGTTCTGCCCCTCTTCCTCCAGTCCTATAGCAGCGTTCTGCCCCTCTTCCTCCAGTCCTATAGCAGCGTTCTGTCCCTCTTCCTCCAGTCCTATAGCAGTGTCCTCTTCCTCCAGTCCTATAGCAGCGTTCTGCCCCTCTTCCTCCAGTCCTATAGCAGTGTCCTCTTCCTCCAGTCCTATAGCAGTGTTCTGCCCCTCTTCCTCCAGTCCTATAGCAGCGTTCTGCCCCTCTTCCTCCAGTCCTATAGCAGTGTCCTCTTCCTCCAGTCCTATAGCAGTGTTCTGCCCCTCTTCCTCCAGTCCTATAGCAGTGTCCTCTTCCTCCAGTCCTATAGCAGCGTTCTGCCCCTCTTCCTCCAGTCCTATAGCAGCGTTCTGCCCCTCTTCCTCCAGTCCTACAGCAGTGTTCTGCCCCTCTTCCTCCAGTCCTATAGCAGTGTCCTCTTCCTCCAGTCCTACAGCAGCGTTCTGCCCCTCTTCCTCCAGTCCTATAGCAGTGTTCTGCCCCTCTTCCTCCAGTCCTATAGCAGTGTCCTCTTCCTCCAGTCCTATAGCAGTGTTCTGCCCCTCTTCCTCCAGTCCTATAGCAGTGTTCTGCCCCTCTTCCTCCAGTCCTATAGCAGCGTTCTGCCCCTCTTCCTCCAGTCCTATAGCAGCGTTCTGCCCCTCTTCCTCCAGTCCTATAGCAGTGTCCTCTTCCTCCAGTCCTATAGCAGTGTTCTGCCCCTCTTCCTCCAGTCCTATAGCAGCGTTCTGCCCCTCTTCCTCCAGTCCTATAGCAGTGTTCTGTCCCTCTTCCTCCAGTCCTATAGCAGTGTTCTGCCCCTCTTCCTCCAGTCCTATAGCAGTGTTCTGCCCCTCTTCCTCCAGTCCTATAGCAGTGTTCTGTCCCTCTTCCTCCAGTCCTATAGCAGTGTTCTGCCCCTCTTCCTCCAGTCCTATAGCAGTGTTCTGCCCCTCTTCCTCCAGTCCTATAGCAGTGTTCTGCCCCTCTTCCTCCAGTCCTATAGCAGCGTTCTGCCCCTCTTCCTCCAGTCCTACAGCAGCGTTCTGCCCCTCTTCCTCCAGTCCTATAGCAGTGTTCTGCCCCTCTTCCTCCAGTCCTATAGCAGCGTTCTGCCCCTCTTCCTCCAGTCCTATAGCAGTGTTCTGCCCCTCTTCCTCCAGTCCTATAGCAGCGTTCTGCCCCTCTTCCTCCAGTCCTATAGCAGTGTTCTGCCCCTCTTCCTCCAGTCCTATAGCAGTGTCCTCTTCCTCCAGTCCTATAGCAGCGTTCTGCCCCTCTTCCTCCAGTCCTATAGCAGTGTCCTCTTCCTCCAGTCCTATAGCAGCGTTCTGCCCCTCTTCCTCCAGTCCTATAGCAGCGTTCTGCCCCTCTTCCTCCAGTCCTATAGCAGCGTTCTGCCCCTCTTCCTCCAGTCCTATAGCAGTGTTCTGCCCCTCTTCCTCCAGTCCTATAGCAGTGTCCTCTTCCTCCAGTCCTATAGCAGCGTTCTGCCCCTCTTCCTCCAGTCCTATAGCAGCGTTCTGCCCCTCTTCCTCCAGTCCTATAGCAGTGTCCTCTTCCTCCAGTCCTATAGCAGCGTTCTGCCCCTCTTCCTCCAGTCCTATAGCAGCGTTCTGCCCCTCTTCCTCCAGTCCTATAGCAGTGTCCTCTTCCTCCAGTCCTATAGCAGCGTTCTGCCCCTCTTCCTCCAGTCCTATAGCAGCGTTCTGCCCCTCTTCCTCCAGTCCTATAGCAGCGTTCTGCCCCTCTTCCTCCAGTCCTATAGCAGTGTTCTGCCCCTCTTCCTCCAGTCCTATAGCAGTGTTCTGCCCCTCTTCCTCCAGTCCTATAGCAGCGTTCTGCCCCTCTTCCTCCAGTCCTACAGCAGCGTTCTGCCCCTCTTCCTCCAGTCCTATAGCAGCGTTCTGCCCCTCTTCCTCCAGTCCTATAGCAGTGTCCTCTTCCTCCAGTCCTATAGCAGTGTCCTCTTCCTCCAGTCCTATAGCAGTGTTCTGCCCCTCTTCCTCCAGTCCTATAGCAGCGTTCTGCCCCTCTTCCTCCAGTCCTATAGCAGTGTCCTCTTCCTCCAGTCCTATAGCAGTGTTCTGCCCCTCTTCCTCCAGTCCTATAGCAGCGTTCTGCCCCTCTTCCTCCAGTCCTATAGCAGTGTCCTCTTCCTCCAGTCCTATAGCAGCGTTCTGCCCCTCTTCCTCCAGTCCTATAGCAGCGTTCTGCCCCTCTTCCTCCAGTCCTATAGCAGCGTTCTGCCCCTCTTCCTCCAGTCCTATAGCAGTGTCCTCTTCCTCCAGTCCTATAGCAGTGTCCTCTTCCTCCAGTCCTATAGCAGTGTCCTCTTCCTCCAGTCCTATAGCAGTGTTCTGCCCCTCTTCCTCCAGTCCTATAGCAGCGTTCTGCCCCTCTTCCTCCAGTCCTATAGCAGCGTTCTGCCCCTCTTCCTCCAGTCCTATAGCAGCGTTCTGCCCCTCTTCCTCCAGTCCTATAGCAGCGTTCTGCCCCTCTTCCTCCAGTCCTATAGCAGCGTTCTGCCCCTCTTCCTCCAGTCCTATAGCAGCGTTCTGCCCCTCTTCCTCCAGTCCTATAGCAGTGTCCTCTTCCTCCAGTCCTATAGCAGTGTCCTCTTCCTCCAGTCCTATAGCAGTGTCCTCTTCCTCCAGTCCTATAGCAGCGTTCTGCCCCTCTTCCTCCAGTCCTATAGCAGCGTTCTGTCCCTCTTCCTCCAGTCCTATAGCAGCGTTCTGCCCCTCTTCCTCCAGTCCTATAGCAGTGTCCTCTTCCTCCAGTCCTATAGCAGCGTTCTGCCCCTCTTCCTCCAGTCCTATAGCAGTGTTCTGCCCCTCTTCCTCCAGTCCTATAGCAGTGTCCTGCCCCTCTTCCTCCAGTCCTATAGCAGCGTTCTGCCCCTCTTCCTCCAGTCCTATAGCAGTGTCCTCTTCCTCCAGTCCTATAGCAGCGTTCTGCCCCTCTTCCTCCAGTCCTATAGCAGCGTTCTGCCCCTCTTCCTCCAGTCCTATAGCAGTGTCCTCTTCCTCCAGTCCTATAGCAGCGTTCTGCCCCTCTTCCTCCAGTCCTATAGCAGCGTTCTGCCCCTCTTCCTCCAGTCCTATAGCAGTGTCCTCTTCCTCCAGTCCTATAGCAGCGTTCTGCCCCTCTTCCTCCAGTCCTATAGCAGTGTCCTCTTCCTCCAGTCCTATAGCAGCGTTCTGCCCCTCTTCCTCCAGTCCTATAGCAGTGTCCTCTTCCTCCAGTCCTATAGCAGCGTTCTGCCCCTCTTCCTCCAGTCCTATAGCAGTGTTCTGCCCCTCTTCCTCCAGTCCTATAGCAGCGTTCTGCCCCTCTTCCTCCAGTCCTATAGCAGTGTCCTCTTCCTCCAGTCCTATAGCAGTGTTCTGCCCCTCTTCCTCCAGTCCTATAGCAGTGTCCTCTTCCTCCAGTCCTATAGCAGTGTCCTCTTCCTCCAGTCCTATAGCAGTGTTCTGCCCCTCTTCCTCCAGTCCTATAGCAGTGTTCTGCCCCTCTTCCTCCAGTCCTATAGCAGCGTTCTGCCCCTCTTCCTCCAGTCCTATAGCAGTGTCCTCTTCCTCCAGTCCTATAGCAGTGTTCTGCCCCTCTTCCTCCAGTCCTATAGCAGTGTTCTGCCCCTCTTCCTCCAGTCCTATAGCAGTGTTCTGCCCCTCTTCCTCCAGTCCTATAGCAGCGTTCTGCCCCTCTTCCTCCAGTCCTATAGCAGTGTTCTGCCCCTCTTCCTCCAGTCCTATAGCAGTGTTCTGCCCCTCTTCCTCCAGTCCTATAGCAGCGTTCTGCCCCTCTTCCTCCAGTCCTATAGCAGTGTCCTCTTCCTCCAGTCCTATAGCAGTGTCCTCTTCCTCCAGTCCTATAGCAGCGTTCTGCCCCTCTTCCTCCAGTCCTATAGCAGTGTTCTGCCCCTCTTCCTCCAGTCCTATAGCAGTGTTCTGCCCCTCTTCCTCCAGTCCTATAGCAGCGTTCTGCCCCTCTTCCTCCAGTCCTATAGCAGTGTTCTGCCCCTCTTCCTCCAGTCCTATAGCAGTGTTCTGCCCCTCTTCCTCCAGTCCTATAGCAGTGTTCTGCCCCTCTTCCTCCAGTCCTATAGCAGCGTTCTGCCCCTCTTCCTCCAGTCCTATAGCAGTGTTCTGCCCCTCTTCCTCCAGTCCTATAGCAGCGTTCTGCCCCTCTTCCTCCAGTCCTATAGCAGTGTCCTCTTCCTCCAGTCCTATAGCAGTGTCCTCTTCCTCCAGTCCTATAGCAGTGTCCTCTTCCTCCAGTCCTATAGCAGTGTCCTCTTCCTCCAGTCCTATAGCAGTGTCCTCTTCCTCCAGTCCTATAGCAGTGTTCTGCCCCTCTTCCTCCAGTCCTATAGCAGCGTTCTGCCCCTCTTCCTCCAGTCCTATAGCAGCGTTCTGCCCCTCTTCCTCCAGTCCTATAGCAGCGTTCTGCCCCTCTTCCTCCAGTCCTATAGCAGCGTTCTGCCCCTCTTCCTCCAGTCCTATAGCAGTGTCCTCTTCCTCCAGTCCTATAGCAGCGTTCTGCCCCTCTTCCTCCAGTCCTATAGCAGTGTCCTCTTCCTCCAGTCCTATAGCAGCGTTCTGCCCCTCTTCCTCCAGTCCTATAGCAGTGTTCTGCCCCTCTTCCTCCAGTCCTATAGCAGCGTTCTGCCCCTCTTCCTCCAGTCCTATAGCAGTGTTCTGCCCCTCTTCCTCCAGTCCTATAGCAGCGTTCTGCCCCTCTTCCTCCAGTCCTATAGCAGCGTTCTGCCCCTCTTCCTCCAGTCCTATAGCAGTGTCCTCTTCCTCCAGTCCTATAGCAGTGTCCTCTTCCTCCAGTCCTATAGCAGTGTTCTGCCCCTCTTCCTCCAGTCCTATAGCAGTGTTCTGCCCCTCTTCCTCCAGTCCTATAGCAGCGTTCTGCCCCTCTTCCTCCAGTCCTATAGCAGCGTTCTGCCCCTCTTCCTCCAGTCCTATAGCAGCGTTCTGCCCCTCTTCCTCCAGTCCTATAGCAGTGTCCTCTTCCTCCAGTCCTATAGCAGCGTTCTGCCCCTCTTCCTCCAGTCCTATAGCAGCGTTCTGCCCCTCTTCCTCCAGTCCTATAGCAGTGTCCTCTTCCTCCAGTCCTATAGCAGCGTTCTGCCCCTCTTCCTCCAGTCCTATAGCAGCGTTCTGCCCCTCTTCCTCCAGTCCTATAGCAGCGTTCTGCCCCTCTTCCTCCAGTCCTATAGCAGTGTTCTGCCCCTCTTCCTCCAGTCCTATAGCAGCGTTCTGCCCCTCTTCCTCCAGTCCTATAGCAGTGTTCTGCCCCTCTTCCTCCAGTCCTATAGCAGTGTCCTCTTCCTCCAGTCCTATAGCAGTGTTCTGCCCCTCTTCCTCCAGTCCTATAGCAGCGTTCTGCCCCTCTTCCTCCAGTCCTATAGCAGCGTTCTGCCCCTCTTCCTCCAGTCCTATAGCAGCGTTCTGCCCCTCTTCCTCCAGTCCTATAGCAGTGTCCTCTTCCTCCAGTCCTATAGCAGTGTTCTGCCCCTCTTCCTCCAGTCCTATAGCAGCGTTCTGCCCCTCTTCCTCCAGTCCTATAGCAGTGTTCTGCCCCTCTTCCTCCAGTCCTATAGCAGTGTCCTCTTCCTCCAGTCCTATAGCAGCGTTCTGCCCCTCTTCCTCCAGTCCTATAGCAGTGTTCTGCCCCTCTTCCTCCAGTCCTATAGCAGCGTTCTGCCCCTCTTCCTCCAGTCCTATAGCAGCGTTCTGCCCCTCTTCCTCCAGTCCTATAGCAGTGTTCTGCCCCTCTTCCTCCAGTCCTATAGCAGCGTTCTGCCCCTCTTCCTCCAGTCCTATAGCAGTGTTCTGCCCCTCTTCCTCCAGTCCTATAGCAGCGTTCTGCCCCTCTTCCTCCAGTCCTATAGCAGTGTTCTGCCCCTCTTCCTCCAGTCCTATAGCAGTGTCCTCTTCCTCCAGTCCTATAGCAGTGTCCTCTTCCTCCAGTCCTATAGCAGCGTTCTGCCCCTCTTCCTCCAGTCCTATAGCAGCGTTCTGCCCCTCTTCCTCCAGTCCTATAGCAGCGTTCTGCCCCTCTTCCTCCAGTCCTATAGCAGCGTTCTGCCCCTCTTCCTCCAGTCCTATAGCAGTGTTCTGCCCCTCTTCCTCCAGTCCTATAGCAGCGTTCTGCCCCTCTTCCTCCAGTCCTATAGCAGTGTCCTCTTCCTCCAGTCCTATAGCAGTGTCCTCTTCCTCCAGTCCTATAGCAGTGTCCTCTTCCTCCAGTCCTATAGCAGCGTTCTGCCCCTCTTCCTCCAGTCCTATAGCAGCGTTCTGCCCCTCTTCCTCCAGTCCTATAGCAGCGTTCTGCCCCTCTTCCTCCAGTCCTATAGCAGCGTTCTGCCCCTCTTCCTCCAGTCCTATAGCAGTGTTCTGCCCCTCTTCCTCCAGTCCTATAGCAGCGTTCTGCCCCTCTTCCTCCAGTCCTATAGCAGTGTCCTCTTCCTCCAGTCCTATAGCAGTGTCCTCTTCCTCCAGTCCTATAGCAGTGTCCTCTTCCTCCAGTCCTATAGCAGCGTTCTGCCCCTCTTCCTCCAGTCCTATAGCAGCGTTCTGCCCCTCTTCCTCCAGTCCTATAGCAGTGTTCTGCCCCTCTTCCTCCAGTCCTATAGCAGTGTTCTGCCCCTCTTCCTCCAGTCCTATAGCAGTGTCCTCTTCCTCCAGTCCTATAGCAGCGTTCTGCCCCTCTTCCTCCAGTCCTATAGCAGCGTTCTGCCCCTCTTCCTCCAGTCCTATAGCAGCGTTCTGCCCCTCTTCCTCCAGTCCTATAGCAGTGTTCTGCCCCTCTTCCTCCAGTCCTATAGCAGTGTTCTGCCCCTCTTCCTCCAGTCCTATAGCAGTGTCCTCTTCCTCCAGTCCTATAGCAGCGTTCTGCCCCTCTTCCTCCAGTCCTATAGCAGCGTTCTGCCCCTCTTCCTCCAGTCCTATAGCAGTGTTCTGCCCCTCTTCCTCCAGTCCTATAGCAGTGTCCTCTTCCTCCAGTCCTATAGCAGTGTTCTGCCCCTCTTCCTCCAGTCCTATAGCAGTGTTCTGCCCCTCTTCCTCCAGTCCTATAGCAGCGTTCTGCCCCTCTTCCTCCAGTCCTATAGCAGCGTTCTGCCCCTCTTCCTCCAGTCCTATAGCAGTGTCCTCTTCCTCCAGTCCTATAGCAGTGTTCTGCCCCTCTTCCTCCAGTCCTATAGCAGCGTTCTGCCCCTCTTCCTCCAGTCCTATAGCAGTGTTCTGCCCTCTTCCTCCAGTCCTATAGCAGTGTTCTGCCCCTCTTCCTCCAGTCCTATAGCAGTGTTCTGCCCCTCTTCCTCCAGTCCTATAGCAGTGTTCTGCCCCTCTTCCTCCAGTCCTATAGCAGCGTTCTGCCCCTCTTCCTCCAGTCCTATAGCAGCGTTCTGCCCCTCTTCCTCCAGTCCTATAGCAGTGTTCTGCCCCTCTTCCTCCAGTCCTATAGCAGCGTTCTGCCCCTCTTCCTCCAGTCCTATAGCAGTGTTCTGCCCCTCTTCCTCCAGTCCTATAGCAGCGTTCTGCCCCTCTTCCTCCAGTCCTATAGCAGTGTTCTGCCCCTCTTCCTCCAGTCCTATAGCAGTGTCCTCTTCCTCCAGTCCTATAGCAGCGTTCTGCCCCTCTTCCTCCAGTCCTATAGCAGTGTCCTCTTCCTCCAGTCCTATAGCAGCGTTCTGCCCCTCTTCCTCCAGTCCTATAGCAGCGTTCTGCCCCTCTTCCTCCAGTCCTATAGCAGTGTCCTCTTCCTCCAGTCCTATAGCAGCGTTCTGCCCCTCTTCCTCCAGTCCTATAGCAGCGTTCTGCCCCTCTTCCTCCAGTCCTATAGCAGTGTCCTCTTCCTCCAGTCCTATAGCAGCGTTCTGCCCCTCTTCCTCCAGTCCTATAGCAGCGTTCTGCCCCTCTTCCTCCAGTCCTATAGCAGTGTCCTCTTCCTCCAGTCCTATAGCAGCGTTCTGCCCCTCTTCCTCCAGTCCTATAGCAGCGTTCTGCCCCTCTTCCTCCAGTCCTATAGCAGCGTTCTGCCCCTCTTCCTCCAGTCCTATAGCAGTGTTCTGCCCCTCTTCCTCCAGTCCTATAGCAGTGTTCTGCCCCTCTTCCTCCAGTCCTATAGCAGCGTTCTGCCCCTCTTCCTCCAGTCCTATAGCAGCGTTCTGCCCCTCTTCCTCCAGTCCTATAGCAGCGTTCTGCCCCTCTTCCTCCAGTCCTATAGCAGTGTCCTCTTCCTCCAGTCCTATAGCAGTGTCCTCTTCCTCCAGTCCTATAGCAGTGTTCTGCCCCTCTTCCTCCAGTCCTATAGCAGCGTTCTGCCCCTCTTCCTCCAGTCCTATAGCAGTGTCCTCTTCCTCCAGTCCTATAGCAGTGTTCTGCCCCTCTTCCTCCAGTCCTATAGCAGCGTTCTGCCCCTCTTCCTCCAGTCCTATAGCAGTGTCCTCTTCCTCCAGTCCTATAGCAGCGTTCTGCCCCTCTTCCTCCAGTCCTATAGCAGCGTTCTGCCCCTCTTCCTCCAGTCCTATAGCAGCGTTCTGCCCCTCTTCCTCCAGTCCTATAGCAGTGTCCTCTTCCTCCAGTCCTATAGCAGTGTCCTCTTCCTCCAGTCCTATAGCAGTGTCCTCTTCCTCCAGTCCTATAGCAGTGTTCTGCCCCTCTTCCTCCAGTCCTATAGCAGCGTTCTGCCCCTCTTCCTCCAGTCCTATAGCAGCGTTCTGCCCCTCTTCCTCCAGTCCTATAGCAGCGTTCTGCCCCTCTTCCTCCAGTCCTATAGCAGCGTTCTGCCCCTCTTCCTCCAGTCCTATAGCAGCGTTCTGCCCCTCTTCCTCCAGTCCTATAGCAGCGTTCTGCCCCTCTTCCTCCAGTCCTATAGCAGTGTCCTCTTCCTCCAGTCCTATAGCAGTGTCCTCTTCCTCCAGTCCTATAGCAGTGTCCTCTTCCTCCAGTCCTATAGCAGCGTTCTGCCCCTCTTCCTCCAGTCCTATAGCAGCGTTCTGTCCCTCTTCCTCCAGTCCTATAGCAGCGTTCTGCCCCTCTTCCTCCAGTCCTATAGCAGTGTCCTCTTCCTCCAGTCCTATAGCAGCGTTCTGCCCCTCTTCCTCCAGTCCTATAGCAGTGTTCTGCCCCTCTTCCTCCAGTCCTATAGCAGTGTCCTGCCCCTCTTCCTCCAGTCCTATAGCAGCGTTCTGCCCCTCTTCCTCCAGTCCTATAGCAGTGTCCTCTTCCTCCAGTCCTATAGCAGCGTTCTGCCCCTCTTCCTCCAGTCCTATAGCAGTGTCCTCTTCCTCCAGTCCTATAGCAGCGTTCTGCCCCTCTTCCTCCAGTCCTATAGCAGCGTTCTGCCCCTCTTCCTCCAGTCCTATAGCAGTGTCCTCTTCCTCCAGTCCTATAGCAGCGTTCTGCCCCTCTTCCTCCAGTCCTATAGCAGTGTCCTCTTCCTCCAGTCCTATAGCAGCGTTCTGCCCCTCTTCCTCCAGTCCTATAGCAGTGTCCTCTTCCTCCAGTCCTATAGCAGCGTTCTGCCCCTCTTCCTCCAGTCCTATAGCAGTGTTCTGCCCCTCTTCCTCCAGTCCTATAGCAGCGTTCTGCCCCTCTTCCTCCAGTCCTATAGCAGTGTCCTCTTCCTCCAGTCCTATAGCAGCGTTCTGCCCCTCTTCCTCCAGTCCTATAGCAGTGTCCTCTTCCTCCAGTCCTATAGCAGTGTCCTCTTCCTCCAGTCCTATAGCAGTGTTCTGCCCCTCTTCCTCCAGTCCTATAGCAGTGTTCTGCCCCTCTTCCTCCAGTCCTATAGCAGCGTTCTGCCCCTCTTCCTCCAGTCCTATAGCAGTGTCCTCTTCCTCCAGTCCTATAGCAGTGTTCTGCCCCTCTTCCTCCAGTCCTATAGCAGTGTTCTGCCCCTCTTCCTCCAGTCCTATAGCAGTGTTCTGCCCCTCTTCCTCCAGTCCTATAGCAGCGTTCTGCCCCTCTTCCTCCAGTCCTATAGCAGTGTCCTCTTCCTCCAGTCCTATAGCAGTGTTCTGCCCCTCTTCCTCCAGTCCTATAGCAGTGTCCTCTTCCTCCAGTCCTATAGCAGTGTTCTGCCCCTCTTCCTCCAGTCCTATAGCAGTGTTCTGTCCCTCTTCCTCCAGTCCTATAGCAGTGTTCTGCCCCTCTTCCTCCAGTCCTATAGCAGTGTTCTGCCCCTCTTCCTCCAGTCCTATAGCAGCGTTCTGCCCCTCTTCCTCCAGTCCTATAGCAGTGTCCTCTTCCTCCAGTCCTATAGCAGCGTTCTGCCCCTCTTCCTCCAGTCCTATAGCAGCGTTCTGCCCCTCTTCCTCCAGTCCTATAGCAGTGTCCTCTTCCTCCAGTCCTATAGCAGTGTCCTCTTCCTCCAGTCCTATAGCAGCGTTCTGCCCCTCTTCCTCCAGTCCTATAGCAGCGTTCTGCCCCTCTTCCTCCAGTCCTATAGCAGCGTTCTGCCCCTCTTCCTCCAGTCCTACAGCAGCGTTCTGCCCCTCTTCCTCCAGTCCTATAGCAGTGTCCTCTTCCTCCAGTCCTATAGCAGCGTTCTGTCCCTCTTCCTCCAGTCCTATAGCAGCGTTCTGCCCCTCTTCCTCCAGTCCTATAGCAGTGTTCTGCCCCTCTTCCTCCAGTCCTATAGCAGTGTCCTCTTCCTCCAGTCCTATAGCAGCGTTCTGCCCCTCTTCCTCCAGTCCTATAGCAGCGTTCTGCCCCTCTTCCTCCAGTCCTATAGCAGTGTTCTGCCCCTCTTCCTCCAGTCCTATAGCAGTGTCCTCTTCCTCCAGTCCTATAGCAGTGTTCTGTCCCTCTTCCTCCAGTCCTATAGCAGTGTTCTGCCCCTCTTCCTCCAGTCCTATAGCAGCGTTCTGCCCCTCTTCCTCCAGTCCTATAGCAGCGTTCTGCCCCTCTTCCTCCAGTCCTATAGCAGTGTCCTCTTCCTCCAGTCCTATAGCAGTGTTCTGTCCCTCTTCCTCCAGTCCTATAGCAGTGTTCTGTCCCTCTTCCTCCAGTCCTATAGCAGCGTTCTGCCCCTCTTCCTCCAGTCCTATAGCAGCGTTCTGCCCCTCTTCCTCCAGTCCTATAGCAGTGTCCTCTTCCTCCAGTCCTATAGCAGCGTTCTGCCCCTCTTCCTCCAGTCCTATAGCAGCGTTCTGCCCCTCTTCCTCCAGTCCTATAGCAGTGTTCTGCCCCTCTTCCTCCAGTCCTATAGCAGTGTCCTCTTCCTCCAGTCCTATAGCAGCGTTCTGCCCCTCTTCCTCCAGTCCTATAGCAGCGTTCTGCCCCTCTTCCTCCAGTCCTATAGCAGTGTCCTCTTCCTCCAGTCCTACAGCAGCGTTCTGCCCCTCTTCCTCCAGTCCTATAGCAGTGTTCTGCCCCTCTTCCTCCAGTCCTATAGCAGCGTTCTGCCCCTCTTCCTCCAGTCCTATAGCAGTGTCCTCTTCCTCCAGTCCTATAGCAGTGTCCTCTTCCTCCAGTCCTATAGCAGTGTTCTGCCCCTCTTCCTCCAGTCCTATAGCAGCGTTCTGCCCCTCTTCCTCCAGTCCTATAGCAGCGTTCTGCCCCTCTTCCTCCAGTCCTATAGCAGCGTTCTGCCCCTCTTCCTCCAGTCCTATAGCAGCGTTCTGCCCCTCTTCCTCCAGTCCTATAGCAGTGTCCTCTTCCTCCAGTCCTATAGCAGTGTCCTCTTCCTCCAGTCCTATAGCAGTGTTCTGCCCCTCTTCCTCCAGTCCTATAGCAGTGTTCTGCCCCTCTTCCTCCAGTCCTATAGCAGTGTCCTCTTCCTCCAGTCCTACAGCAGCGTTCTGCCCCTCTTCCTCCAGTCCTATAGCAGTGTTCTGCCCCTCTTCCTCCAGTCCTACAGCAGCGTTCTGCCCCTCTTCCTCCAGTCCTATAGCAGCGTTCTGCCCCTCTTCCTCCAGTCCTATAGCAGTGTCCTCTTCCTCCAGTCCTATAGCAGTGTTCTGCCCCTCTTCCTCCAGTCCTATAGCAGCGTCCTCTTCCTCCAGTCCTATAACAGCGTTCTGCCCCTCTTCCTCCAGTCCTATAGCAGTGTCCTCTTCCTCCAGTCCTATAGCAGTGTTCTGTCCCTCTTCCTCCAGTCCTATAGCAGTGTTCTGCCCCTCTTCCTCCAGTCCTATAGCAGTGTTCTGTCCCTCTTCCTCCAGTCCTATAGCAGTGTTCTGCCCCTCTTCCTCCAGTCCTATAGCAGTGTTCTGCCCCTCTTCCTCCAGTCCTATAGCAGTGTCCTCTTCCTCCAGTCCTATAGCAGCGTTCTGCCCCTCTTCCTCCAGTCCTATAGCAGCGTTCTGCCCCTCTTCCTCCAGTCCTATAGCAGCGTTCTGCCCCTCTTCCTCCAGTCCTATAGCAGTGTCCTCTTCCTCCAGTCCTATAGCAGTGTTCTGCCCCTCTTCCTCCAGTCCTATAGCAGCGTTCTGCCCCTCTTCCTCCAGTCCTATAGCAGCGTTCTGCCCCTCTTCCTCCAGTCCTATAGCAGCGTTCTGCCCCTCTTCCTCCAGTCCTATAGCAGTGTCCTCTTCCTCCAGTCCTATAGCAGTGTTCTGCCCCTCTTCCTCCAGTCCTATAGCAGCGTTCTGCCCCTCTTCCTCCAGTCCTATAGCAGCGTTCTGCCCCTCTTCCTCCAGTCCTATAGCAGTGTCCTCTTCCTCCAGTCCTATAGCAGTGTCCTCTTCCTCCAGTCCTATAGCAGTGTCCTCTTCCTCCAGTCCTATAGCAGTGTCCTCTTCCTCCAGTCCTATAGCAGTGTCCTCTTCCTCCAGTCCTATAGCAGTGTCCTCTTCCTCCAGTCCTATAGCAGCGTTCTGCCCCTCTTCCTCCAGTCCTATAGCAGTGTCCTCTTCCTCCAGTCCTATAGCAGTGTCCTCTTCCTCCAGTCCTATAGCAGTGTCCTCTTCCTCCAGTCCTATAGCAGTGTCCTCTTCCTCCAGTCCTATAGCAGCGTTCTGCCCCTCTTCCTCCAGTCCTATAGCAGTGTTCTGCCCCTCTTCCTCCAGTCCTATAGCAGCGTTCTGCCCCTCTTCCTCCAGTCCTATAGCAGTGTTCTGCCCCTCTTCCTCCAGTCCTATAGCAGCGTTCTGCCCCTCTTCCTCCAGTCCTATAGCAGTGTTCTGCCCCTCTTCCTCCAGTCCTATAGCAGTGTTCTGCCCCTCTTCCTCCAGTCCTATAGCAGCGTTCTGCCCCTCTTCCTCCAGTCCTATAGCAGTGTTCTGCCCCTCTTCCTCCAGTCCTATAGCAGCGTTCTGCCCCTCTTCCTCCAGTCCTATAGCAGTGTTCTGCCCCTCTTCCTCCAGTCCTATAGCAGTGTTCTGCCCCTCTTCCTCCAGTCCTATAGCAGCGTTCTGCCCCTCTTCCTCCAGTCCTATAGCAGTGTTCTGCCCCTCTTCCTCCAGTCCTATAGCAGTGTCCTCTTCCTCCAGTCCTATAGCAGTGTTCTGCCCCTCTTCCTCCAGTCCTATAGCAGCGTTCTGCCCCTCTTCCTCCAGTCCTATAGCAGCGTTCTGCCCCTCTTCCTCCAGTCCTATAGCAGTGTCCTCTTCCTCCAGTCCTATAGCAGTGTTCTGCCCCTCTTCCTCCAGTCCTATAGCAGCGTTCTGCCCCTCTTCCTCCAGTCCTATAGCAGTGTCCTCTTCCTCCAGTCCTACAGCAGTGTTCTGCCCCTCTTCCTCCAGTCCTATAGCAGCGTTCTGCCCCTCTTCCTCCAGTCCTATAGCAGTGTTCTGCCCCTCTTCCTCCAGTCCTATAGCAGTGTCCTCTTCCTCCAGTCCTATAGCAGTGTCCTCTTCCTCCAGTCCTATAGCAGCGTTCTGCCCCTCTTCCTCCAGTCCTATAGCAGTGTCCTCTTCCTCCAGTCCTATAGCAGTGTTCTGCCCCTCTTCCTCCAGTCCTATAGCAGCGTTCTGCCCCTCTTCCTCCAGTCCTATAGCAGCGTTCTGCCCCTCTTCCTCCAGTCCTATAGCAGTGTCCTCTTCCTCCAGTCCTATAGCAGTGTCCTCTTCCTCCAGTCCTATAGCAGTGTCCTCTTCCTCCAGTCCTATAGCAGTGTCCTCTTCCTCCAGTCCTATAGCAGTGTCCTCTTCCTCCAGTCCTATAGCAGTGTCCTCTTCCTCCAGTCCTATAGCAGCGTCCTCTTCCTCCAGTCCTATAGCAGTGTCCTCTTCCTCCAGTCCTATAGCAGTGTCCTCTTCCTCCAGTCCTATAGCAGTGTCCTCTTCCTCCAGTCCTATAGCAGCGTCCTCTTCCTCCAGTCCTATAGCAGTGTCCTCTTCCTCCAGTCCTATAGCAGTGTCCTCTTCCTCCAGTCCTATAGCAGCGTCCTCTTCCTCCAGTCCTATAGCAGTGTCCTCTTCCTCCAGTCCTATAGCAGTGTCCTCTTCCTCCAGTCCTATAGCAGTGTCCTCTTCCTCCAGTCCTATAGCAGTGTCCTCTTCCTCCAGTCCTATAGCAGTGTTCTGCCCCTCTTCCTCCAGTCCTATAGCAGCGTTCTGCCCCTCTTCCTCCAGTCCTATAGCAGTGTCCTCTTCCTCCAGTCCTATAGCAGTGTTCTGCCCCTCTTCCTCCAGTCCTATAGCAGCGTTCTGCCCCTCTTCCTCCAGTCCTATAGCAGCGTTCTGCCCCTCTTCCTCCAGTCCTATAGCAGCGTTCTGCCCCTCTTCCTCCAGTCCTATAGCAGCGTTCTGCCCCTCTTCCTCCAGTCCTATAGCAGTGTCCTCTTCCTCCAGTCCTATAGCAGCGTTCTGCCCCTCTTCCTCCAGTCCTATAGCAGCGTTCTGCCCCTCTTCCTCCAGTCCTATAGCAGTGTTCTGTCCCTCTTCCTCCAGTCCTATAGCAGCGTTCTGCCCCTCTTCCTCCAGTCCTATAGCAGCGTTCTGCCCCTCTTCCTCCAGTCCTATAGCAGCGTTCTGCCCCTCTTCCTCCAGTCCTATAGCAGCGTTCTGTCCCTCTTCCTCCAGTCCTATAGCAGTGTCCTCTTCCTCCAGTCCTATAGCAGTGTCCTCTTCCTCCAGTCCTATAGCAGTGTTCTGCCCCTCTTCCTCCAGTCCTATAGCAGCGTCCTCTTCCTCCAGTCCTATAGCAGTGTTCTGCCCCTCTTCCTCCAGTCCTATAGCAGCGTTCTGCCCCTCTTCCTCCAGTCCTATAGCAGTGTTCTGCCCCTCTTCCTCCAGTCCTATAGCAGTGTCCTCTTCCTCCAGTCCTATAGCAGTGTTCTGCCCCTCTTCCTCCAGTCCTATAGCAGCGTTCTGCCCCTCTTCCTCCAGTCCTATAGCAGTGTTCTGCCCCTCTTCCTCCAGTCCTATAGCAGCGTTCTGCCCCTCTTCCTCCAGTCCTATAGCAGCGTTCTGCCCCTCTTCCTCCAGTCCTATAGCAGCGTTCTGCCCCTCTTCCTCCAGTCCTATAGCAGCGTTCTGCCCCTCTTCCTCCAGTCCTATAGCAGTGTCCTGCCCCTCTTCCTCCAGTCCTATAGCAGCGTTCTGCCCCTCTTCCTCCAGTCCTATAGCAGTGTCCTCTTCCTCCAGTCCTATAGCAGCGTTCTGCCCCTCTTCCTCCAGTCCTATAGCAGTGTTCTGCCCCTCTTCCTCCAGTCCTATAGCAGCGTTCTGCCCCTCTTCCTCCAGTCCTATAGCAGCGTTCTGCCCCTCTTCCTCCAGTCCTATAGCAGCGTTCTGCCCCTCTTCCTCCAGTCCTATAGCAGTGTTCTGCCCCTCTTCCTCCAGTCCTATAGCAGCGTTCTGCCCCTCTTCCTCCAGTCCTATAGCAGTGTCCTCTTCCTCCAGTCCTATAGCAGTGTTCTGCCCCTCTTCCTCCAGTCCTATAGCAGCGTTCTGCCCCTCTTCCTCCAGTCCTATAGCAGTGTCCTCTTCCTCCAGTCCTATAGCAGTGTCCTCTTCCTCCAGTCCTATAGCAGCGTTCTGCCCCTCTTCCTCCAGTCCTATAGCAGTGTCCTCTTCCTCCAGTCCTATAGCAGTGTTCTGCCCCTCTTCCTCCAGTCCTATAGCAGTGTTCTGCCCCTCTTCCTCCAGTCCTATAGCAGCGTTCTGCCCCTCTTCCTCCAGTCCTATAGCAGCGTTCTGCCCCTCTTCCTCCAGTCCTATAGCAGCGTTCTGCCCCTCTTCCTCCAGTCCTATAGCAGCGTTCTGCCCCTCTTCCTCCAGTCCTATAGCAGCGTTCTGCCCCTCTTCCTCCAGTCCTATAGCAGTGTCCTCTTCCTCCAGTCCTATAGCAGTGTCCTCTTCCTCCAGTCCTATAGCAGCGTTCTGCCCCTCTTCCTCCAGTCCTATAGCAGCGTTCTGCCCCTCTTCCTCCAGTCCTATAGCAGTGTTCTGCCCCTCTTCCTCCAGTCCTATAGCAGTGTCCTCTTCCTCCAGTCCTATAGCAGCGTTCTGCCCCTCTTCCTCCAGTCCTATAGCAGCGTTCTGCCCCTCTTCCTCCAGTCCTATAGCAGTGTCCTCTTCCTCCAGTCCTATAGCAGCGTTCTGCCCCTCTTCCTCCAGTCCTATAGCAGCGTTCTGCCCCTCTTCCTCCAGTCCTATAGCAGTGTCCTCTTCCTCCAGTCCTATAGCAGTGTCCTCTTCCTCCAGTCCTATAGCAGCGTTCTGCCCCTCTTCCTCCAGTCCTATAGCAGCGTTCTGCCCCTCTTCCTCCAGTCCTATAGCAGCGTTCTGCCCCTCTTCCTCCAGTCCTATAGCAGCGTTCTGCCCCTCTTCCTCCAGTCCTATAGCAGTGTTCTGCCCCTCTTCCTCCAGTCCTATAGCAGTGTCCTCTTCCTCCAGTCCTATAGCAGCGTTCTGCCCCTCTTCCTCCAGTCCTATAGCAGTGTCCCTCTTCCTCCAGTCCTATAGCAGTGTCCTCTTCCTCCAGTCCTATAGCAGTGTCCTCTTCCTCCAGTCCTATAGCAGCGTTCTGCCCCTCTTCCTCCAGTCCTATAGCAGTGTCCTCTTCCTCCAGTCCTATAGCAGCGTCCTCTTCCTCCAGTCCTATAGCAGCGTTCTGCCCCTCTTCCTCCAGTCCTATAGCAGCGTTCTGCCCCTCTTCCTCCAGTCCTATAGCAGCGTTCTGCCCCTCTTCCTCCAGTCCTATAGCAGTGTCCTCTTCCTCCAGTCCTATAGCAGTGTTCTGCCCCTCTTCCTCCAGTCCTATAGCAGTGTTCTGCCCCTCTTCCTCCAGTCCTATAGCAGCGTTCTGCCCCTCTTCCTCCAGTCCTATAGCAGCGTTCTGCCCCTCTTCCTCCAGTCCTATAGCAGTGTTCTGCCCCTCTTCCTCCAGTCCTATAGCAGCGTTCTGCCCCTCTTCCTCCAGTCCTATAGCAGTGTCCTCTTCCTCCAGTCCTATAGCAGTGTCCTCTTCCTCCAGTCCTATAGCAGTGTTCTGCCCCTCTTCCTCCAGTCCTATAGCAGTGTCCTCTTCCTCCAGTCCTATAGCAGCGTTCTGCCCCTCTTCCTCCAGTCCTATAGCAGTGTTCTGCCCCTCTTCCTCCAGTCCTATAGCAGCGTTCTGCCCCTCTTCCTCCAGTCCTATAGCAGTGTTCTGCCCCTCTTCCTCCAGTCCTATAGCAGCGTTCTGCCCCTCTTCCTCCAGTCCTATAGCAGCGTTCTGCCCCTCTTCCTCCAGTCCTATAGCAGTGTTCTGCCCCTCTTCCTCCAGTCCTATAGCAGTGTCCTCTTCCTCCAGTCCTATAGCAGCGTTCTGCCCCTCTTCCTCCAGTCCTATAGCAGTGTTCTGCCCCTCTTCCTCCAGTCCTATAGCAGCGTTCTGCCCCTCTTCCTCCAGTCCTATAGCAGCGTTCTGTCCCTCTTCCTCCAGTCCTTTCACTCAGACCGGATCAAACTGGTTTCAGCATTGTAGGGACAAAGGAAGAAAAGTAGCTGTTTATTTGTGACAGGCTGCAGGATCTCTTGTCGTGGAAATCTGCTTAATGAGACTACTGGCGAACACTACAGGTCCACGATGTGAGAATATATTGATGTTTACTGGCGAACACTACAGGTCCACGATGTGAGAATATATTGATGTTTACTGGCGAACACTACAGGTCCACGATGTGAGAATATATTGATGTTTACTGGTTAACACTACAGGTCCACGATGTGAGAATATATTGATGTTTACTGGTTAACACTGCAGGTCCACGATGTGAGAATATATTGATGTTTACTGGTGAACACTACAGGTCCACGATGTGAGAATATATTGATGTTTACTGGTGAACACTGCAGGTCCACGATGTGAGAATATATTGATGTTTACTGGTTAACACTACAGGTCCACGATGTGAGAATATATTGATGTTTACTGGTGAACACTGCAGGTCCACGATGTGAGAATATATTGATGTTTACTGGCGAACACTACAGGTCCACGATGTGAGAATACTCCTCGGTGTGAGTAAGGTGGACCCAGATACTCCTGGGTGATTACTCTGGGTTATAATGTAGTGTTGGTGTGAGTAAGGTGGACCCAGATACTCCTGGGTGATTACTCTGGGTTATAATGTAGTGTTGGTGTGAGTAAGGTGGACCCAGATACTCCTGGGTGGTTACTCTGGGTTATAATGTATTGTAGTGTTGGTGTGAGTAAGGTGGACCCAGATACTCCTGGGTGGTTACTCTGGGTTATAATGTATTGTGGTGCAGTGTTGGCGTGAGTAAGGTGGACCCAGATACTCCTGGGTGTTTGCTCTGGGTTGTAATGTAGTGTTGGTGTGAGTAAGGTGGACCCAGATACTCCTGGGTGTTTGCTCTGGGTTATAATGTATTGTGGTGCAGTGTTGGCGTGAGTAAGGTGGACCCAGATACTCCTGGGTGTTTGCTCTGGGTTATAATGTAGTGTTGGCGTGAGTAAGGTGGACCCAGATACTCCTGGGTGGTTGCTCTGGGTTATAATGTATTGTGGTGCAGTGTTGGCGTGAGTAAGGTGGACCCAGATACTCCTGGGTGGTTACTCTGGGTTATAATGTAGTGTTGGTGTGAGTAAGGTGGGTCCAGATACTCCTGAGTGGTTACTCTGGGTTATAATGTATTGTAGTGTTGGTGTGAGTAAGGTGGACCCAGATACTCCTGGGTGGTTACTCTGGGTTATAATGTATTGTGGTGCAGTGTTGGCGTGAGTAAGGTGGACCCAGATACTCCTGGGTGTTTGCTCTGGGTTGTAATGTAGTGTTGGTGTGAGTAAGGTGGACCCAGATACTCCTGGGTGTTTGCTCTGGGTTATAATGTATTGTGGTGCAGTGTTGGCGTGAGTAAGGTGGACCCAGATACTCCTGGGTGTTTGCTCTGGGTTATAATGTAGTGTTGGCGTGAGTAAGGTGGACCCAGATACTCCTGGGTGGTTGCTCTGGGTTATAATGTATTGTGGTGCAGTGTTGGCGTGAGTAAGGTGGACCCAGATACTCCTGGGTGGTTACTCTGGGTTATAATGTAGTGTTGGTGTGAGTAAGGTGGGTCCAGATACTCCTGAGTGGTTACTCTGGGTTATATTGTATTGTGGTGCAGTGTTGGCGTGAGTAAGGTGGGCCCAGATACTCCTGGGTGTTTGCTCTGGGTTATAATGAAGTGTTGGTGTGAATAAGGTGGACCCAGATACTCCTGGGTGGTTACTCTGGGTTATATTGTATTGTGGTGCAGTGTTGGCGTGTCTGTATGTAAATAGAGACTGTTGTCAAAGGGTGTTCCCGCTGGCCTGCAATCTGAAGAGCAAATGTAAACTTTCTCCCAATTTTTAAATATTTAATTTAGTTATGTATTGTTGTTAATGGGAGACTAAGTGAACATGTGACTTAAATTGAAGTTTCGGATTCACCCCTTAATTTGTGATGTCACCACTGACATCACACAGCCAACCTGTCTGTTAGATCACCTCAACAATATGGCTGTTAATGTGTGTAAAACTCACTGTTCACCACTGAAATCACTGTGTGTCACAGTGCCAGCGTATCTTTAACAGTTAAATGTCACGTTAACGATCTCTCCTTTCCTGTTTCCAGAGAGACCTCCAGCATCCCTCTCATCCCGCTGGGGCTGAAGGAGACGAAAGAGATGGACTTCTCTGTGTCGTTCAAGGTACAGACCTCCGTTTCACTACTTCTTCACTAGCTAGACATTTCAGATCATTTAACAGGTTCTCTCGTCCAGACCGACGTACAGTCAGGTTCTCTCGTCCAGACCGACGTACAGTCAGGTTCTCTCGTCCAGACCCACGTACAGTCAGGTTCTCTCGTCCAGACCCACGTACAGTCAGGTTCTCTATTCCAGACCGACGTACAGTCAGGTTCTCTCGTCCAGGCCGACGTACAGTCAGGTTCTCTCGTCCAGACCGACGTACAGTCAGGTTCTCTCATCCAGACCGACGTACAGTCAGGTTCTCTCGTCCAGACCGACGTACAGTCAGGTTCTCTCGTCCAGACCGACGTACAGTCAGGTTCTCTCATCCAGACCGACGTACAGTCAGGTTCTCTCATCCAGACCGACGTACAGTCAGGTTCTCTCATCCAGACCGACGTACAGTCAGGTTCTCTCGTCCAGGCCGACGTACAGTCAGGTTCTCTCGTCCAGACCGACGTACAGTCGGGTTCTCTATTCCAGGCCCACGTACAGTCAGGTTCTCTCGTCCAGGCCGACGTACAGTCAGGTTCTCTCATCCAGACCGACGTACAGTCAGGTTCTCTCATCCAGACCGACGTACAGTCAGGTTCTCTCGTCCAGACCGACGTACAGTCGGGTTCTCTATTCCAGGCCCACGTACAGTCGGGTTCTCTCGTCCAGGCCGACGTACAGTCAGGTTCTCTCGTCCAGACCGACGTACAGTCAGGTTCTCTCATCCAGACCGACGTACAGTCAGGTTCTCTCATCCAGACCGACGTACAGTCAGGTTCTCTCATCCAGACCGACGTACAGTCAGGTTCTCTCGTCCAGACCGACGTACAGTCAGGTTCTCTCATCCAGACCGACGTACAGTCAGGTTCTCTCATCCAGACCGACGTACAGTCAGGTTCTCTCGTCCAGACCGACGTACAGTCAGGTTCTCTCGTCCAGACCGACGTACAGTCAGGTTCTCTCGTCCAGACCGACGTACAGTCAGGTTCTCTCGTCCAGACCGACGTACAGTCAGGTTCTCTATTCCAGGCCGACGTACAGTCAGGTTCTCTCGTCCAGGCCGACGTACAGTCAGGTTCTCTCGTCCAGACCGACGTACAGTCAGGTTCTCTCGTCCAGACCGACGTACAGTCAGGTTCTCTCGTCCAGACCGACGTACAGTCAGGTTCTCTCGTCCAGACCGACGTACAGTCAGGTTCTCTCGTCCAGACCGACGTACAGTCAGGTTCTCTCGTCCAGACCGACGTACAGTCAGGTTCTCTATTCCAGACCGACGTACAGTCAGGGCATACAGCTAAGGTACAGCAGCTGTTTCACAATTCATTGATATCAATTCCTTTGACAGCGATCTCTATTCTCTATTTGTTCACTAGTATGTACTGGATATGTAGATATAGGGTGTGTCCCAAATGGCAACCTATTCTCTATTTTATGCGCTACTGTTGGCCCCTGGACAAAACCATTTATTCAGCGTTTCATCAGGTTCAATAGATTAAAGTTTAACCCCGTGATGTTTTGACCCTCAGCAAACCGCTTTATTATTGTCAACTAGGTCACGGCTCTGTCAACCAGGAAATGACAACGGCCCAGTAAGCCTACCGGTGGTGGGGAATACCATGATGTCACCTTTATACCGCTGTGAGGTGCAGATAAAGACCAGATCATCTAGATCATAGACTTAGACTACGTCCCAAATGGGACCCTATTCCCCAGACAGACCACTTCTATTGACCAGAGCCTTGTGGGCCTCCCTTGTGGGCCTCCCTTGTGGGCCTCCCTTGTGGGCCTCCCTTGTGGTCCTCCTTTGTGGGCCTCCCTTGTGGGCCTCCCTTGTGGGTCTCCCTTGTGGGTCTCCCTTGTGGGCCTCCCTTGTGGGCCTCCCTTGTGGGCCTCCCTTGTGGGCCTCCCTTGTGGTCCTCCCTTGTGGTCCTTGGTAGTGCACTAGGGAATTGGGGAGGGTCTGGGGAGGGGTCAGGTTTGGTTCGGTCTATAATAGGGTTCTATAACAGGATTCAATAACAGGCCAGTGGATGGTGTTTTGATGGGGCGGTGACTCTATAGGACAGTGGATGGTGTTTTGATGGGTCGGTGGCTCTATAGGACAGTGGATGGTGTTTTGATGGGGCGGTGACTCTATAGGACAGTGGATGGTGTTTTGATGGGGCGGTGGCTCTATAGGACAGTGGATGGTGTTTTGATGGGTCGGTGGCTCTATAGGACAGTGGATGGGGTTTTGATGGGTCGGTGGCTCTATAGGACAGTGGATGGTGTTTTGATGGGTCGGTGGCTCTATAGGACAGTGGATGGTGTTTTGATGGGTCGGTGGCTCTTGGACAGTGGATGGTGTTTTGATGGGTCGGTGGCTCTATGGGACAATGGATGGTGTTTTGATGGGTCGGTGGCTCTATAGGACAGTTGATGGTGTTTTGATGGGTCGGTGGCTCTATAGGACAGTGGATGGTGTTTTGATGGGTCGGTGGCTCTATAGGACAGTGGATGGTGTTTTGATGGGGCGGTGGCTCTATAGGACAGTGGATGGTGTTTTGATGGGGCGGTGGCTCTATAGGACAGTGGATGGTGTTTTGATGGGTCGGTGGCTCTATAGGACAGTGGATGGTGTTTTGATGGGGCGGTGGCTCTATGGGACAGTGGATGGTGTTGTGATGGGTCGGTGGCTCTATAGGACAGTGGATGGTGTTTTGATGGGGCGGTGGCTCTATAGGACAGTGGATGGTGTTTTGATGGGGCGGTGGCTCTATGGGACAGTGGATGGTGTGGTGATGGGTCGGTGGCTCTATAGGACAGTGGATGGTGTTTTGATGGGTCGGTGGCTCTATAGGACAGTGGATGGTGTTGCGATGGGGCGGTGGCTCTATAGGACAGTTGATGGTGTTTTGATGGGGCGGTGGCTCTATAGGACAGTGGATGGTGTTGCGATGGGGCGGTGGCTCTATAGGACAGTGGGTGGTGTTTTGATGGGGCGGTGGCTCTATGGGACAGTGGATGGTTTTTTGATGGGTCGGTGGCTCTATGGGACAGTGGATGGTGTTTTGATGGGTCGGTGGCTCTATGGGACAGTGGATGGTGTTTTGATGGGTCGGTGGCTCTATAGGACAGTGGATGGTGTTGCGATGGGGCGGTGGCTCTATAGGACAGTGGGTGGTGTTTTGATGGGGCGGTGGCTCTATGGGACAGTGGATGGTGTTTTGATGGGTCGGTGGCTCTATAGGACAGTGGATGGTGTTTTGATGGGGCGGTGGCTCTATGGGACAGTGGATGGTGTTTTGATGGGTCGGTGGCTCTATAGGACAGTGGATGGTGTTTTGATGGGTCGGTGGCTCTATGGGACAGTGGATGGTGTTTTGATGGGGTCAGTGGCTCTATAGGACAGTGGATGGTGTTTTGATGGGTCGGTGGCTCTATAGGACAGTGGATGGTGTTTTGATGGGGCGGTGGCTCTATGGGACAGTGGATGGTGTTTTGATGGGTCGGTGGCTCTATAGGACAGTGGATGGTGTTTTGATGGGTCGGTGGCTCTATAGGACAGTGGATGGTGTTTTGATGGGTCGGTGGCTCTATGGGACAGTGGATGGTGTTTTGATGGGTCGGTGGCTCTATAGGACAGTGGATGGTGTTTTGATGGGGCGGTGGCTCTATGGGACAGTGGATGGTGTTTTGATGGGGCGGTGGCTCTATGGGACAGTGGATGGTGTTTTGATGGGTCGGTGGCTCTATGGGACAGTGGATGGTGTTTTGATGGGTCGGTGGCTCTATAGGACAGTGGATGGTGTTTTGATGGGTCGGTGGCTCTATAGGACAGTGGATGGTGTTTTGATGGGGCGGTGGCTCTATAGGACAGTGGATGGTGTTTTGATGGGTCGGTGGCTCTATAGGACAGTGGATGGTGTTTTGATGGGGCGGTGGCTCTATGGGACAGTGGATGGTGTTGTGATGGGTCGGTGGCTCTATAGGACAGTGGATGGTGTTTTGATGGGGCGGTGGCTCTATAGGACAGTGGATGGTGTTTTGATGGGGCGGTGGCTCTATGGGACAGTGGATGGTGTGGTGATGGGTCGGTGGCTCTATAGGACAGTGGATGGTGTTTTGATGGGTCGGTGGCTCTATAGGACAGTGGATGGTGTTGCGATGGAGCGGTGGCTCTATAGGACAGTTGATGGTGTTTTGATGGGTCGGTGGCTCTATAGGACAGTGGATGGTGTTGCGATGGGGCGGTGGCTCTATAGGACAGTGGGTGGTGTTTTGATGGGGCGGTGGCTCTATGGGACAGTGGATGGTTTTTTGATGGGTCGGTGGCTCTATGGGACAGTGGATGGTGTTTTGATGGGTCGGTGGCTCTATGGGACAGTGGATGGTGTTTTGATGGGTCGGTGGCTCTATAGGACAGTGGATGGTGTTGCGATGGGGCGGTGGCTCTATAGGACAGTGGGTGGTGTTTTGATGGGGCGGTGGCTCTATGGGACAGTGGATGGTGTTTTGATGGGTCGGTGGCTCTATAGGACAGTGGATGGTGTTTTGATGGGTCGGTGGCTCTATGGGACAGTGGATGGTGTTTTGATGGGTCGGTGGCTCTATGGGACAGTGGATGGTGTTTTGATGGGGTCAGTGGCTCTATAGGACAGTGGATGGTGTTTTGATGGGTCGGTGGCTCTATAGGACAGTGGATGGTGTTTTGATGGGGCGGTGGCTCTATGGGACAGTGGATGGTGTTTTGATGGGTCGGTGGCTCTATAGGACAGTGGATGGTGTTTTGATGGGTCGGTGGCTCTATAGGACAGTGGATGGTGTTTTGATGGGTCGGTGGCTCTATGGGACAGTGGATGGTGTTTTGATGGGTCGGTGGCTCTATAGGACAGTGGATGGTGTTTTGATGGGGCGGTGGCTCTATGGGACAGTGGATGGTGTTTTGATGGGGCGGTGGCTCTATGGGACAGTGGATGGTGTTTTGATGGGTCGGTGGCTCTATAGGACAGTGGATGGTGTTTTGATGGGTCGGTGGCTCTATAGGACAGTGGATGGTGTTTTGATGGGTCGGTGGCTCTATAGGACAGTGGATGGTGTTTTGATGGGGCGGTGGCTCTATAGGACAGTGGATGGTGTTTTGATGGGGCGGTGGCTCTATGGGACATTGGATGGTGTTGTGATGGGTCGGTGGCTCTATAGGACAGTGGATGGTGTTTTGATGGGGCGGTGGCTCTATAGGACAGTGGATGGTGTTGCGATGGGGCGGTGGCTCTATAGGACAGTTGATGGTGTTTTGATGGGTCGGTGGCTCTATAGGACAGTGGGTGGTGTTGATGGGGCGGTGGCTCTATAGGACAGTGGATGGTGTTGTGATGGGTCGGTGGCTCTATGGGACAGTGGATGGTGTTCTGATGGGGCGGTGGCTCTATAGGACAGTGGATGGTGTTTTGATGGGTCGGTGGCTCTATAGGACAATGGATGGTGTTTTGATGGGGCGTTGGCTCTATAGGACAGTGGATGGTGTTTTGATGGGGCGGTGGCTCTATAGGACAGTGGATGGGGTTTTGATGGGGCGGTGGCTCTATGAGACAGTTGATGGTGTTTTGATGGGGCGGTGGCTCTATAGGACAGTGGATGGTGTTGTGATGGGTCGGTGGCTCTATGGGACAGTGGATGGTGTTTTGATGGGGCGGTGGCTCTATAGGACAGTGGATGGTGTTTTGATGGGGCGGTGGCTCTATAGGACAGTGGATGGTGTTTTGATGGGTCGGTGGCTCTATGGGACAGTGGATGGTGTTTTGATGGGTCGTTGGCTCTATAGGACAGTGGATGGTGTTTTGATGGGGCGGTGGCTCTATAGGACAGTGGATGGCGTTGTGATGGGTCGGTGGCTCTATAGGACAGTGGATGGTGTTTTGATGGGTCGGTGGCTCTATAGGACAGTGGATGGTGTTGTGATGGGTCGGTGGCTCTATAGGACAGTGGATGGTGTTTTGATGGGGCGGTGGCTCTATAGGACAGTGGATGGTGTTTTGATGGGTCGGTGGCTCTATAGGACAGTGGATGGTGTTTTGATGGGTCGGTGGCTCTATAGTATGTCTCTACTTTGTTTCAACAGGACTTTATAACCGTGAGTTGATGATGGTCTCTCTGTTCTGGTGTTGTTTTTCCAGGACTTCATCCTGGAGCACTACAGTGAAGATGGCTCCAGCTTCGAGGAGGAGATCGCTGACCTGATGGACCTCAGACAGGTACTTTCACCATAGGTCTCATAGCGTTCTACATCGTCAGAGGGAAACTGGGTTTCTTCTCTATGGAATCAGCCACCACACATCTGGATCCCTGTCTTGTTGTACATACAGAATAAGAGCACGGTCTTGTTGTGTTTTGACCCTCTTTCCCCACCGTACCCACAGGCCTGTCGTACCCCAAGTCGCAACGACGCCGGCATCGAGACCCTGGCCAAGTACTACAGTCACATGCCTCTACTGGAGAGCCGCTTCTTCTCCGCTACCCGCCAGATGGGCATCTTCTTTACTTGGTACGTTCCACCTCACTGTCTCCAATACCCAGTCCATTATGGTCTGACCCGGTCCGGGGGTCCAGGTATCTATAGGTCTGACCCGGTCCAGGGGTCCAGGTATCTATAGTAGTTCCACCTCACTGTCTCCAATACCCAGTCGATCATGGTCTGACCCGGTCCGGGGGTCCAGGTATCTATAGTAGTTCCATCTCACTGTCTCCAATACCCAGTCCATCATGGTCTGACCCGGTCCAGGTATCTATAGTAGTTCCACCTCACTGTCTCCAATACCCAGTCCATCATGGTCTGACCCGGTCCGGGGGTCCAGGTATCTATAGGTCTGACCCGGTCCAGGTATCTATAGGTCTGACCCGGTCCAGGGGTCCAGGTATCTATAGTAGTTCCATCTCACTGTCTCCAATACCCAGTCCATCATGGTCTGACCCGGTCCAGGTATCTATAGTAGTTCCACCTCACTGTCTCCAATACCCAGTCGATCATGGTCTGACCCAGTCCAGGTATCTATAGTAGTTCCACCTCTCTGTCTCCAATGCCCAGTCGATCATGGTCTGCCCCGGTCCAGGGGTCCAGGTATCTATAGGTCTGACCCAGTCCAGGGGTCCAGGTATCTATAGTAGTTCCACCTCACTGTCTCCAATGCCCAGTCCATCATGGTCTGACCCGGTCCGGGGGTCCAGGTATCTATAGGTCTGACCCGGTCCAGGGGTCCAGGTATCTATAGGTCTGACCCAGTCCAGGTATCTATAGTAGTTCCACCTCACTGTCTCCAAAACCCAGTCGATCATGGTCTGACCCGGTCCAGGGGTCCAGGTATCTATAATAGTTCCACCTCTCTGTCTCCAATACCCAGCCGATCATGGTCTGACCCGGTCCAGGTATCTATAGTAGTTCCACCTCACTGTCTCCAATACCCAGTCGATCATGGTCTGACCCGGTCCAGGGGTCCAGGTATCTATAGGTCTGACCCGGTCCGGGTATCTATATAGGTCTGACCCGGTCCAGGTATCTATAGGTCTGACCCGGTCCAGGGGTCCAGGTATCTATAGGTCTGACCCGGTCCAGGGGTCCAGGTATCTATAGTAGTTCCACCTCACTGTCTCCAATACCCAGTCAAGGGGTCCAGGTATCTATAGGTCTGACCCGGTCCAGGTATCTATAGGTCTGACCCGGTCCAGGGGTCCAGGTATCTATAGGTCTGACCCGGTCCAGGGGTCCAGATATCTATAGTAGTTCCACCTCACTGTCTCCAATACCCAGTCCATCATGGTCTGACCCGGTCCAGGTATCTATAGGTCTGACCCGGTCCAGGTATCTATAGGTCTGACCCGGTCCAGGTATCTATAGTAGTTCCACCTCACTGTCTCCAATACCCAGTGGATCATGGTCTGACCCGGTCCAGGTATCTATAGGTCTGACCCGGTCCAGGTATCTATAGGTCTGACCCGGTCCAGGTATCTATAGGTCTGACCCGGTCCAGGTATCTATAGGTCTGACCCGGTCCAGGTATCTATAGTTGTTCCACCTCTCTGTCTCCAATACCCAGTCCATCATGGTCTGACCCGGTCCAGGTATCTATAGGTCTGACCCGGTCCAGGGGTCCAGGTATCTATAGTAGTTCCACCTCACTGTCTCCAATACCCAGTCGATCATGGTCTGACCCAGTCCAGGTATCTATAGGTCTGACCCGGTCCAGGTATCTATAGGTCTGACCCGGTCCAGGTATCTATAGGTCTGACCCGGTCCAGGTATCTATAGGTCTGACCCGGTCCAGGTATCTATAGTTGTTCCACCTCTCTGTCTCCAATACCCAGTCCATCATGGTCTGACCCGGTCCAGGTATCTATAGGTCTGACCCGGTCCAGGTATCTATAGGTCTGACAAGGTCCAGGTATCTATAGGTCTGACCCGGTCCGGGGGTCCAGGTATCTATAGGTCTGACCCGGTCCAGGTATCTATAGGTCTGACCCGGTCCAGGTATCTATAGTAGTTCCACCTCACTGTCTCCAATACCCAGTGGATCATGGTCTGACCCGGTCCAGGTATCTATAGGTCTGACCCGGTCCAGGTATCTATAGGTCTGACCCGGTCCAGGTATCTATAGGTCTGACCCGGTCCAGGTATCTATAGGTCTGACCCGGTCCAGGTATCTATAGTTGTTCCACCTCTCTGTCTCCAATACCCAGTCCATCATGGTCTGACCCGGTCCAGGTATCTATAGGTCTGACCCGGTCCGGGAGTCCAGGTATCTATAGGTCTGACCCGGTCCAGGTATCTATAGTAGTTCCACCTTTCTGTCTCCAATACCCAGTCGATCATGGTCTGACCCGGTCCAGGTATCTATAGGTCTGACCCGGTCCAGGTATCTATAGGTCTGACCCAGTCCAGGGGTCCAGGTATCTATAGGTCTGACCCGGTCCAGGTATCTATAGGTCTGACCCGGTCCAGGTATCTATAGTAGTTCCACCTCTCTGTCTCCAATACCCAGTCGATCATGGTCTGACCCGGTCCAGGTATCTATAGGTCTGACCCGGTCCAGGTATCTATAGGTCTGACCCGGTCCAGGAATCTATAGGTCTGACCCGGTCCAGGTATCTATAGTAGTTCCACCTCTCTGTCTCCAATACCCAGTCCATCATGGTCTGACCCGGTCCAGGTATCTATAGGTCTGACCCGGTCCAGGGGTCCAGGTATCTATAGTAGTTCCACCTCACTGTCTCCAAAACCCAGTCCATCATGGTCTGACCCGGTCCAGGGGTCCAGGTATCTATAGGTCTGACCCGGTCCAGGTATCTATAGGTCTGACCCGGTCCAGGTATCTATAGTAGTTCCACCTCTCATATTCTAGTGCTATAGATGGCTGTTTCCATGTTGAAGAACCAAGCAGCCTGATCTGAATGAGGAGCATATAAACTCTCACTGTCAACTGCGTTTATTTTCAGTAAACTTAACGTGTAAATATTTGTATGAACATAAGATTCAACAACTGAGACATAAACTGAACAAGTTCCACAGACATGTGACTAACAGGAATGGAATAATGTGTCCCTGAACAAAGGGGGGGTCAAAATCAAAAGTAACAGTCAGTATCTGGTGTGGCCACCAGCTGCATTAAGTACTGCAGTGCATCTCCTCCTCATGGACTGCACCAGATTTGCCAGTTCTTGCTGTGAGATGTTACTCCACTCTTCCACCAAGGCACCTGCAAGTTCCCGGACATTTCTGTGTGGAATGGCCCTAGCCCTCACCCTCCGATCCAACAGGTCCCAGATGTGCTCAATGGGATTGAGATCCGGGCTCTTCGCTGGCCATGGCAGAAGGTGCACATTCCCGTCTTGCAGGAAATCACGCACAGAATGAGCAGTATGGCTGGTGGCATTGTCATGCTGGAGGGTTATGTCAGGATGAGCCTGCAGGAAGGGTACCACATAAGGGAGGAGGATGTCTTCCCTGTAACGCACAGCATTGAGATTGCCTGCAATGACAACAAGCTCAGTCCGATGATGCTGTGACACACCGCCCCAGACCATGACGGACCCTCCAACTCCAAATGGATCCCGCTCCAGAGTACAAGCCTCAGTGTAACGCTCATTCCTTCAATGATAAACGCAAATCCGACCATCACCCCTGATGAGACAAAACCGTGACTCGTCAGTGAAGAGCACTTTTTGCCTGTCCTGTCTGGTCCAGCGACGGTGGGTTTGTGCCCATAGGCGACGTTGTTGCCGGTGATGTCTGGTGAGGACCTGCCTTACAACAGGCCTACAAGCCCTCAGTCCATCCTCTCTCAGCCTATTGCGGACAGTCTGAGCACTGATGGAGGGATTGTGCGTTCCTGGTGTAACTCGGGCAGTTGTTGTTGCCATCCTGTACCTGTCCCGCAGGTGTGATGTTCGGATGTACCGATCCTGTGCAGGTGTTGTTACATGTGGTCTGCCACTGCGAGGACGATCAGCTGTCCGTCCTGTCTCCCTGTAGCGCTGTCTTAGGCATCTCACCGTATGGACATTGCCATTTATTACCCTGGCCACATCTGCAGTCCTCATGCCTCCTTGCAGCATGCCTAAGGCACGTTCACGCAGATGAGCAGGGACCCTGGGCATCTTTATTTTGGTGTTTTTGAGTCAGTAGAAAGGCCTCTTTAGTGTCCTAACTGTGACCTTAATTGCCTACCGTCTGTAAGCTGTTAATGTCTTAATGACCGTTCTACAGGTGCATGTTCATTAATTGTTTATGGTTCATTGAACAAGCATGGGAAACAGTGTTTAAACCCTTAACAATGAAGATCTGTGAAGTTATTTGGATTTTTACGAATTATCTTTGAAAGACAGAGTCCTGAAAAAGGGAAGTTTCTTTTTTGCTGAGTTTATATAACTGGTCGAGCTCCATTGGTCTGTTGTGTCTCTGTGGTAACCATCTCTGATCAGATAACCAGAGTTCTCAAGTTTAATTCAAGCAGAAATCGCTCCTCCATTTCCTGGTTGCAAACATTCTAATCGGTTGCCTAATTTCAGGTTATGTGACAAAACAAGGCTAGTGTATAGAGTCATTGTACCATCTAAACCACTGTGAAATATATTCTCCATAACCAAGAAAGTTGTATTTTCAGCTGTTTGAAGTACAAACCCGAAAAAGGTTGGGGCTGTGTGTCAACGGGACAGTAGGTTGGGGCTGTGTGTCAACAGGACAGTAGGTTGGGGCTGTGTGTCAACAGGTTGGGGCTGTGTGTCAACAGGACAGTAGGTTGGGGCTGTGTGTTAACAGGACAATAGGTTGGGGCTGTGTGTCAACAGTAGGTTGGGGCTGTGTGTCAACAGGTTGGGGCTGTGTGTCAACAGGACAGTAGGTTGGGGCTGTGTGTCAACAGGACAGTAGGTTGGGGCTGTGTGTCAACAGGACAGTAGGTTGGGGCTGTGTGTCAACAGGACAGTAGGTTGGGGCTGTGTATCAACAGGACAGTAGGTTGGGGCTGTGTGTCAACAGGACAGTAGGTTGGGGCTGTGTGTTAACAGGACAATAGGTTGGGGCTGTGTGTCAACAGTAGGGTGGGGCTGTGTGTCAACAGGACAGTAGGTTGGGGCTGTGTGTCAGTAGGACAGTAGGTTGGGGCTGTGTGTTAACCGGACAATAGGTTGGGGCTGTGTGTCAACAGGTTGGGGCTGTGTGTCAACAGGACAGTAGGTTGGGGCTGTGTGTCAACAGGACAGTAGGTTGGGGCTGTGTGTCAACAGGACAGTAGGTTGGGGCTGTGTGTCAACAGGACAGTAGGTTGGGGCTGTGTGTCAACAGGACAGTAGGTTGGGGCTGTGTGTCAACAGTAGGGTGGGGCTGTGTGTCAACAGGACAGTAGGTTGGGGCTGTGTGTCAACAGTAGGGTGGGGCTGTGTATCAACAGGACAGTAGGTTGGGGCTGTGTGTCAACAGGACAGTAGGGTGGGGCTGTGTGTCAACAGGACAGTAGGTTGGGGCTGTGTGTCAGTAGGACAGTAGGTTGGGGCTGTGTGTCAACAGGACAGTAGGTTGGGGCTGTGTGTCAACAGGACATTAGGTTGGGGCTGTGTGTCAACAGGACAGTAGGTTGGGGCTGTGTGTCAACAGGTTGGGGCTGTGTGTCAACAGGACAGTAGGTTGGGGCTGTGTGTCAACAGGACAGTAGGTTGGGGCTGTGTGTCAACAGTAGGGTGGGGCTGTGTGTCAACAGGACAGTAGGTTGGGGCTGTGTGTCAACAGGACAGTAGGTTGGGGCTGTGTGTCAACAGGACAGTAGGTTGGGGCTGTGTGTCAACAGGACAGTAGGTTGGGGCTGTGTGTCAACAGGACAGTAGGTTGGGGCTGTGTGTCAACAGGACAGTAGGTTGGGGCTGTGTGTCAACAGGACAGTAGGTTGGGGCTGTGTGTCAACAGGACAGTAGGTTGGGGCTGTGTGTCAACAGGACAGTAGGTTGGGGCTGTGTGTCAACAGGACAGTAGGTTGGGGCTGTGTATCAACAGTAGGTTGGGGCTGTGTGTCAACAGGTCAGTAGGTTGGGGCTGTGTGTCAACAGGACAGTAGGTTGGAGCTGTGTGTCAACAGGACAGTAGGTTGGGGCTGTGTGTCAACAGGACAGTAGGTTGGGGCTGTGTGTCAACAGGACAGTAGGTTGGGGCTGTGTGTCAACAGGACAGTAGGTTGGGGCTGTGTGTCAACAGGACAGTAGGTTGGGGCTGTGTGTCAACAGGACAGTAGGTTGGGGCTGTGTGTCAACAGGACAGTAGGTTGGGGCTGTGTGTCAACAGGACAGTAGGTTGGGGCTGTGTGTCAACAGGACAGTAGGTTGGGGCTGTGTGTCAACAGGACAGTAGGTTGGGGCTGTGTGTCAACAGGACAGTAGGTTGGGGCTGTGTGTCAACAGGACAGTAGGTTGGGGCTGTGTGTCAACAGGACAGTAGGTTGGGGCTGTGTGTCAACAGGACAGTAGGTTGGGGCTGTGTGTCAACAGGACAGTAGGTTGGGGCTGTGTGTCAACAGGACAGTAGGTTGGGGCTGTGTGTCAACAGGACAGTAGGTTGGGGCTGTGTGTCAACAGGACAGTAGGTTGGGGCTGTGTGTCAACAGGACAGTAGGTTGGGGCTGTGTGTCAACAGGACAGTAGGTTGGGGCTGTGTGTCAACAGGACAGTAGGTTGGGGCTGTGTGTCAACAGGACAGTAGGTTGGGGCTGTGTGTCAACAGGACAGTAGGTTGGGGCTGTGTGTCAACAGGACAGTATGTTGGGGCTGTGTATCAACAGTAGGTTGGGGCTGTGTGTCAACAGGTCAGTAGGTTGGGGCTGTGTGTCAACAGGACAGTAGGTTGGGGCTGTGTGTCAACAGGACAGTAGGTTGGGGCTGTGTGTCAACAGGACAGTAGGTTGGGGCTGTGTGTCAACAGGACAGTAGGTTGGGGCTGTGTGTCAACAGGACAGTAGGTTGGGGCTGTGTGTCAACAGGACAGTAGGTTGGGGCTGTGTGTCAACAGGACAGTAGGTTGGGGCTGTGTGTCAGTAGGACAGTAGGTTGGGGCTGTGTGTCAACGGGACAGTAGGTTGGGGCTGTGTGTCAACGGGACAGTAGGTTGGGGCTGTGTGTCAACGGGACAGTAGGTTGGGGCTGTGTGTCAACGGGACAGTAGGTTGGGGCTGTGTGTCAACGGGACAGTAGGTTGGGGCTGTGTGTCAACGGGACAGTAGGTTGGGGCTGTGTGTCAACGGGACAGTAGGTTGGGGCTGTGTGTCAACGGGACAGTAGGTTGGGGCTGTGTGTCAACGGGACAGTAGGTTGGGGCTGTGTGTCAACGGGACAGTAGGTTGGGGCTGTGTGTCAACGGGACAGTAGGTTGGGGCTGTGTGTCAACGGGACAGTAGGTTGGGGCTGTGTGTCAACAGGACAGTAGGTTGGGGCTGTGTGTCAACAGGACAGTAGGTTGGGGCTGTGTATCAACAGGACAGTAGGTTGGGGCTGTGTGTCAACAGGACAGTAGGTTGGGGCTGTGTGTCAACAGGACAGTAGGTTGGGGCTGTGTATCAACAGGACAGTAGGTTGGGGCTGTGTATCAACAGGACAGTAGGTTGGGGCTGTGTGTCAACAGTAGGGTGGGGCTGTGTGTCAACAGGACAGTAGGTTGGGGCTGTGTGTCAGTAGGACAGTAGGTTGGGGCTGTGTGTTAACAGGACAATAGGTTGGGGCTGTGTGTCAACAGGTTGGGGCTGTGTGTCAACAGGACAGTAGGTTGGGGCTGTGTATCAACAGGACAGTAGGTTGGGGCTGTGTATCAACAGGACAGTAGGTTGGGGCTGTGTGTCAACAGGACAGTAGGTTGGGGCTGTGTGTCAACAGGACAGTAGGTTGGGGCTGTGTGTCAACAGGACAGTAGGTTGGGGCTGTGTGTCAACAGGTTGGGGCTGTGTATCAACAGGACAGTAGGTTGGGGCTGTGTGTCAACAGGACAGTAGGTTGGGGCTGTGTGTCAACAGGACAGTAAGTTGGGGCTGTGTGTCAACAGGACAGTAGGTTGGGGCTGTGTGTCAACAGGACAGTAGGTTGGGGCTGTGTGTCAACAGGACAGTAGGTTGGGGCTGTGTGTCAGTAGGACAGTAGGTTGGGGCTGTGTGTCAACAGGACATTAGGTTGGGGCTGTGTGTCAACAGGACAGTAGGTTGGGGCTGTGTGTCAACAGGACAGTAGGTTGGGGCTGTGTGTCAACAGGACAGTAGGTTGGGGCTGTGTGTCAGTAGGACAGTAGGTTGGGGCTGTGTGTTAACAGGACAATAGGTTGGGGCTGTGTGTCAACAGGTTGGGGCTGTGTGTCAACGGGACAGTAGGTTGGGGCTGTGTGTCAACGGGACAGTAGGTTGGGGCTGTGTGTCAACGGGACAGTAGGTTGGGGCTGTGTGTCAACGGGACAGTAGGTTGGGGCTGTGTGTCAACGGGACAGTAGGTTGGGGCTGTGTGTCAACAGGACAGTAGGTTGGGGCTGTGTGTCAACAGGACAGTAGGTTGGGGCTGTGTGTCAACAGGTTGGGGCTGTGTGTCAACGGGACAGTAGGTTGGGGCTGTGTGTCAACGGGACAGTAGGTTGGGGCTGTGTGTCAACGGGACAGTAGGTTGGGGCTGTGTGTCAACGGGACAGTAGGTTGGGGCTGTGTGTCAACGGGACAGTAGGTTGGGGCTGTGTGTCAACAGGACAGTAGGTTGGGGCTGTGTGTCAACAGGACAGTAGGTTGGGGCTGTGTGTCAACAGGACAGTAGGTTGGGGCTGTGTGTCAACAGGACAGTAGGTTGGGGCTGTGTGTCAACAGGACAGTAGGTTGGGGCTGTGTATCAACAGGACAGTAGGTTGGGGCTGTGTGTCAACAGGACAGTAGGTTGGGGCTGTGTATCAACAGGACAGTAGGTTGGGGCTGTGTATCAACAGGACAGTAGGTTGGGGCTGTCTGTCAACAGTAGGGTGGGGCTGTGTGTCAACAGTAGGGTGGGGCTGTGTGTCAACAGGACAGTAGGTTGGGGCTGTGTGTCAGTAGGACAGTAGGTTGGGGCTGTGTGTTAACAGGACAATAGGTTGGGGCTGTGTGTCAACAGGTTGGGGCTGTGTGTCAACAGGACAGTAGGTTGGGGCTGTGTATCAACAGGACAGTAGGTTGGGGCTGTGTATCAACAGGACAGTAGGTTGGGGCTGTGTATCAACAGGACAGTAGGTTGGGGCTGTGTGTCAACAGGACAGTAGGTTGGGGCTGTGTGTCAACAGGACAGTAGGTTGGGGCTGTGTGTCAACGGGACAGTAGGTTGGGGCTGTGTGTCAACAGGTTGGGGCTGTGTATCAACAGGACAGTAGGTTGGGGCTGTGTGTCAACAGGACAGTAGGTTGGGGCTGTGTGTCAACAGGACAGTAAGTTGGGGCTGTGTGTCAACAGGACAGTAGGTTGGGGCTGTGTGTCAACAGGACAGTAGGTTGGGGCTGTGTGTCAACGGGACAGTAGGTTGGGGCTGTGTGTCAACAGGACAGTAGGTTGGGGCTGTGTGTCAACAGGACAGTAGGTTGGGGCTGTGTGTCAACAGGACAGTAGGTTGGGGCTGTGTGTCAACAGGACAGTAGGTTGGGGCTGTGTGTCAACAGGACAGTAGGTTGGGGCTGTGTGTCAACGGGACAGTAGGTTGGGGCTGTGTGTCAACAGGACAGTAGGTTGGGGCTGTGTATCAACAGGACAGTAGGTTGGGGCTGTGTATCAACAGGACAGTAGGTTGGGGCTGTGTGTCAACAGGACAGTAGGTTGGGGCTGTGTGTCAACAGGACAGTAGGTTGGGGCTGTGTGTCAGTAGGACAGTAGGTTGGGGCTGTGTGTTAACAGGACAATAGGTTGGGGCTGTGTGTCAACAGGTTGGGGCTGTGTGTCAACAGGACAGTAGGTTGGGGCTGTGTATCAACAGGACAGTAGGTTGGGGCTGTGTATCAACAGGACAGTAGGTTGGGGCTGTGTGTCAACAGGACAGTAGGTTGGGGCTGTGTGTCAACGGGACAGTAGGTTGGGGCTGTGTGTCAACAGGTTGGGGCTGTGTATCAACAGGACAGTAGGTTGGGGCTGTGTGTCAACAGGACAGTAGGTTGGGGCTGTGTGTCAACAGGACAGTAGGTTGGGGCTGTGTGTCAACAGGACAGTAGGTTGGGGCTGTGTGTCAACAGGACAGTAAGTTGGGGCTGTGTGTCAACAGGACAGTAGGTTGGGGCTGTGTGTCAACGGGACAGTAGGTTGGGGCTGTGTGTCAACGGGACAGTAGGTTGGGGCTGTGTGTCAACGGGACAGTAGGTTGGGGCTGTGTGTCAACAGGACAGTAGGTTGGGGCTGTGTGTCAACAGGACAGTAGGTTGGGGCTGTGTATCAACAGGACAGTAGGTTGGGGCTGTGTATCAACAGGACAGTAGGTTGGGGCTGTGTGTCAACAGGACAGTAGGTTGGGGCTGTGTGTCAACAGGACAGTAGGTTGGGGCTGTGTGTCAACAGGACAGTAGGTTGGGGCTGTGTGTCAACAGGACAGTAGGTTGGGGCTGTGTGTCAACAGGACAGTAGGTTGGGGCTGTGTGTTAACAGGACAGTAGGTTGGGGCTGTGTGTTAACAGGACAGTAGGTTGGGGCTGTGTGTCAACAGGACAGTAGGTTGGGGCTGTGTGTTAACAGGACAGTAGGTTGGGGCTGTGTGTTAACAGGACAATAGGTTGGGGCTGTGTGTCAACAGGGTGTTATGATTCCACTAGTGACCTCTCTGTCTGTCTCTCCAGGGGTCAACACGGTGTTGTGATTCCACTAGTGACCTCTCTGTCTGTCTCTCCAGGGGTCAACATGTCTGTCTCTCCAGAGGTCAACACGGTGTTGTGATTCCACTAGTGACCTCTCTGTCTGTCTCTCCAGGGGTCAACATGTCTGTCTCTCCAGAGGTCAACACGGTGTTGTGATTCCACTAGTGACCTCTCTGTCTGTCTGTTCCAGGTACGACTCGTTCACAGGTGTTCCGGTGTGCCAGCAGAACATCTCTCTGGAGAAGGCCAGTATCCTGTTCAACATCGGCGCCCTCTACACCCAGATCGGGACGCGCTGTAACCGCCAGACGGCCTCCGGCCTCCAAGACGCCATCACAGCCTTCCAGAAAGCTGCAGGTGAGGAGACGCTAGAATCACAGTCGGTTGTGTCCCACCTGGCACCTTCCTCCCTCTATAGTGGGTACTATGGGCACTATGTAGGGAATAGGCCCTGGTTATAAGTAGTGTACTATGTAGGGAATAGGGTACCATTTTGGACAACACAAGTGGCCATTATTACACTAACACAGATAGACTCTAGTCATTGCCAATAACACTGGTTGATTATACAGTACAGAGTTGAATTACAAGAGGTTTTAGACAATTTGACATCGTGGTCTAATTTTAGAAACTGAGTACTCGTGGTCTAATATTAAAAACTGTGAGTACTCGTGGTCTAACGGTAGAAACTGTGAGTACTCGTGGTCTAACGGTAGAAACTGTGAGTACTCGTGGTCTAACGGTAGAAACTGTGAGTACTCGTGGTCTAACGGTAGAAACTGTGAGTACTCGTGGTCTAATGGTAGAAACTGTGAGTACTCGTGGTCTAACGGTAGAAACTGTGAGTACTCGTGGTCTAACGGTAGAAACTGTGAGTACTCGTGGTCTAACGGTAGAAACTGTGAGTACTCGTGGTCTAACGGTAGAAACTGTGAGTACTCGTGGTCTAACGGTAGAAACTGTGAGTACTCGTGGTCTAACGGTAGAAACTGTGAGTACTCGTGGTCTAACGGTAGAAACTGTGAGTACTCGTGGTCTAACGGTAGAAACTGTGAGTACTCGTGGTCTAACGGTAGAAACTGTGAGTACTCGTGGTCTAACGGTAGAAACTGTGAGTACTCGTGGTCTAACGGTAGAAACTGTGAGTACTCGTGGTCTAACGGTAGAAACTGTGAGTACTCGTGGTCTAACGGTAGAAACTGTGAGTACTCGTGGTCTAACGGTAGAAACTGTGAGTACTCGTGGTCTAACGGTAGAAACTGTGAGTACTCGTGGTCTAACGGTAGAAACTGAGTTCTCGTGGTCTAATATTAGAAACTGTGAGTACTCGTGGTCTAATATTAGAAACTGTGAGTACTCGTGGTCTAATATTAGAAACTGTGAGTACTCGTGGTCTAATATTAGAAACTGTGAGTACTCGTGGTCTAACATTAGAAACTGTGAGTACTCGTGGTCTAACGGTAGAAACTGTGAGTACTCGTGGTCTAACGGTAGAAACTGTGAGTACTCGTGGTCTAACGGTAGAAACTGTGAGTACTCGTGGTCTAACGGTAGAAACTGTGAGTACTCGTGGTCTAACGGTAGAAACTGTGAGTACTCGTGGTCTAACGGTAGAAACTGTGAGTACTCGTGGTCTAACGGTAGAAACTGTGAGTACTCGTGGTCTAACGGTAGAAACTGTGAGTACTCGTGGTCTAACGGTAGAAACTGTGAGTACTCGTGGTCTAACGGTAGAAACTGTGAGTACTCGTGGTCTAACGGTAGAAACTGTGAGTACTCGTGGTCTAACGGTAGAAACTGTGAGTACTCGTGGTCTAACGGTAGAAACTGTGAGTACTCGTTGTCTAACGGTAGAAACTGTGAGTACTCGTGGTCTAACGGTAGAAACTGAGTACTCGTGGTCTAATATTAGAAACTGTGAGTACTCGTGGTCTAACGGTAGAAACTGTGAGTACTCGTGGTCTAACGGTAGAAACTGTGAGTACTCGTGGTCTAACGGTAGAAACTGTGAGTACTCGTGGTCTAACGGTAGAAACTGTGAGTACTCGTGGTCTAACGGTAGAAACTGAGTACTCGTGGTCTAATATTAGAAACTGTGAGTACTCGTGGTCTAATATTAGAAACTGAGTACTCGTGGTCTAATATTAGAAACTGTGAGTACTCGTGGTCTAACATTAGAAACTGTGAGTACTCGTGGTCTAACGTTAGAAACTGTGAGTACTCGTGGTCTAACGGTAGAAACTGTGAGTACTCGTGGTCTAACGGTAGAAACTGTGAGTAGTCGTGGTCTAACGGTAGAAACTGTGAGTACTCGTGGTCTAACGGTAGAAACTGTGAGTACTCGTGGTCTAACGGTAGAAACTGTGAGTACTCGTGGTCTAACGGTAGAAACTGTGAGTACTCGTGGTCTAACGGTAGAAACTGTGAGTACTCGTGGTCTAACGGTAGAAACTGTGAGTACTCGTGGTCTAACGGTAGAAACTGTGAGTACTCGTGGTCTAACGGTAGAAACTGTGAGTACTCGTGGTCTAACGGTAGAAACTGTGAGTACTCGTGGTCTAACGGTAGAAACTGTGAGTACTCGTGGTCTAACGGTAGAAACTGTGAGTACTCGTGGTCTAACGGTAGAAACTGTGAGTACTCGTGGTCTAACGGTAGAAACTGTGAGTACTCGTGGTCTAACGGTAGAAACTGTGAGTACTCGTGGTCTAACGGTAGAAACTGTGAGTACTCGTGGTCTAACGGTAGAAACTGTGAGTATAAAAGGATTAGCAAATTCCCACATTAAGTTCAGTTTTTATAAATGCAAACTCTTGTGTGAACTGGCTCATGCATGTTTAGGAGCATATATTTTATCCGTATGCAACGATTAGAGTCCTGAACCACCTGAAGGAGACGTTCACCCACACCCCCAGCTAGGACCTGAGTCCCTCCATACTCACCTCCCCCATTCTCTCTCTCTGTGTCTCCCCTCCCCCTGTAGGAGTCCTCCACCACCTGAAGGAGACTTTCACCCACACCCTCAGCTATGACCCGAGTCCCTCCATACTCACCTCCCCCATTCTCTCTCTCTGTCTCCCCCCCCTCCCTCCTGTAGGAGTCCTGAACCACCTGAAGGAGACTTTCACCCACACCCTCAGCTATGACCTGAGTCCCTCCATACTCACCTCCCCCACTCTCTCTCTGTCTCCCCCCTCCCCCTGTAGGAGTCCTCCACCACCTGAAGGAGACTTTCACCCACACCCCCAGCTATGACCTGAGTCCCTCCATACTCACCTCCCCCACTCTCTCTCTCTGTCTCCCCCCTCCCCGTAGGAGTCCTCCACCACCTGAAGGAGACGTTCACCCACACCCCCAGCTATGACCTGAGTCCCTCCAGACTCACCTCCCCCACTCTCTCTCTCTGTCTCCCCCCTCCCCGTAGGAGTCCTCCACCACCTGAAGGAGACGTTCACCCACACCCCCAGCTAGGACCTGAGTCCCTCCATACTCACCTCCCCCACTCTCTCTCTCTGTCTCCCCCCTCCTGTAGGAGTCCTCCATCACCTGAAGGAGACGTTCACCCACACCCCCAGCTAGGACCTGAGTCCCTCCAGACTCACCTCCCCCACTCTCTCTCTCTGTCTCCCCCCCCCCCCCCCCTGTAGGAGTCCTCCATCACCTGAAGGAGACGTTCCCCCACACCCCCAGCTATGACATGAGTCCCTCCATACTCACCTCCCCCACTCTCTCTCTGTGTCTCCCCCTCCCCGTAGGAGTCCTCCACCACCTGAAGGAGACGTTCACCCACACCCCCAGCTAGGACCTGAGTCCCTCCAGACTCACCTCCCCCACTCTCTCTCTCTGTCTCCCCCCTCCTGTAGGAGTCCTCCATCACCAGAAGGAGACTTTCACCCACACCCCCAGCTAGGACCTGAGTCCCTCCAGACTCACCTCCCCCACTCTCTCTCTCTGTCTCCCCCCCCCCCCCCGTAGGAGTCCTCCACCACCTGAAGGAGACGTTCCCCCACACCCCCAGCTATGACATGAGTCCCTCCATACTCACCTCCCCCACTCTCTCTCTGTGTCTCCCCCTCCCCGTAGGAGTCCTCCACCACCTGAAGGAGACGTTCACCCACACCCCCAGCTATGACATGAGTCCCTCCATGCTCAGTATGCTCATCAAGATGATGCTGGCCCAAGCTCAGGAGTGTCTGTTCGAGAAGATCGCTCTGTCTGGCATCCGCAATGAGTTCTTCTCTCTCCTCAAGATGGCCCACGAGGCGGCCAAGGTACATGTTCAATACGTTGAGTCCTTTCCCACAGTCTCCAGGCTGATACAGACGGAGTGATGTTGATTAAATCAGGTATGTAGTACCACTGTTATCGATAGACGGATGGGATTTGTCCGGTGATGATCAATGGGTAACGTTCAACACGTCTGATTTGTCCAAACGGGGTTCATCTGAGAGAGTTTCACCTCAACACTATGACATATCCCGTTGAGGTAAAGATCCTCCTGTAACACTATGTCATATCCCGTTGAGGTAAAGATCCTCCTGTAACACTATGTCATATCCCGTTGAGGTAAAGATCCTCCTGTAACACTATATCATATCCCGTTGAGGTAAAGATCCGCCTGTAACACTATATCATATCCCGTTGAGGAGTGTCTGACTAAAGAGCCCTAAACCTCTGGTCTAAAGTAGTGCACTATATAGGGAATAGGGTGCCATAGGGCTCTGGTCTAAAGTAGTGCACTATATAGGGAATAGGGTGCCATAGGGCTCTGGTCTAAAGTAGTGCACTATTCAGGGAATAGGGCCATTTGCGATGTGTTCTATAACAGTACAGCTCTATGTCCCCTCTCAGGTAGGATGTGTTCTATAACACTACAGCTCTATGTCCCCTCTCAGGTAGGATGTGTTCTATAACAGTACAGCTCTATGTCCCCTCTCAGGTAGGATGTGTTCTATAACAGTACAGCTCTGTCCCCTCTCAGGTAGGATGTGTTCTATAACAGTACAGCTCTATGTCCCCCTCTCAGGTAGGATGTGTTCTATAACACTACAGCTCTATGTCCCCCTCTCAGGTAGGATGTGTTCTATAACACTACAGCTCTATGTCCCCCTCTCAGGTAGGATGTGTTCTATAACACTACAGCTCTATGTCCCCTCTCAGGTAGGATGTGTTCTATAACAGTACAGCTCTATGTCCCCTCTCAGGTAGGATGTGTTCTATAACATTACAGCTCTATGTCCCCCTCTCAGGTAGGATGTGTTCTATAACACTACAGCTCTATGTCCCCCTCTCAGGTAGGATGTGTTCTATAACACTACAGCTCTATGTCCCCCTCTCAGGTAGGATGTGTTCTATAACAGTACAGCTCCATGTCCCCTCTCAGGTAGGATGTGTTCTATAACACTACAGCTCTATATCCCCCTCTCAGGTAGGATGTGTTCTATAACATTACAGCTCTATGTCCCCCTCTCAGGTAGGATGTGTTCTATAACACTACAGCTCTATGTCCCCCTCTCAGGTAGGATGTGTTCTATAACACTACAGCTCTATGTCCCCCTCTCAGGTAGGATGTGTTCTATAACAGTACAGCTCTATGTCCCCCTCTCAGGTAGGATGTGTTCTATAACAGTACAGCTCTATGTCCCCTCTCAGGTAGGATGTGTTCTATAACAGTACAGCTCTATGTCCCCCTCTCAGGTAGGATGTGTTCTATAACAGTACAGCTCCATGTCCCCTCTCAGGTAGGATGTGTTCTATAACACTACAGCTCTATATCCCCCTCTCAGGTAGGATGTGTTCTATAACAGTACAGCTCTATGTCCCCCTCTCAGGTAGGATGTGTTCTATAACACTACAGCTCTATGTCCCCTCTCAGGTAGGATGTGTTCTATAACAGTACAGCTCTATGTCCCCTCTCAGGTAGGATGTGTTCTATAACACTACAGCTCTATGTCCCCTCTCAGGTAGGATGTGTTCTATAACACTACAGCTCTATATCCCCCTCTCAGGTAGGATGTGTTCTATAACAGTACAGCTCTATGTCCCCCTCTCAGGTAGGATGTGTTCTATAACACTACAGCTCTATGTCCCCCTCTCAGGTAGGATGTGTTCTATAACACTACAGCTCTATGTCTCCCTCTCAGGTAGGATGTGTACTATAACACTACAGCTCTATGTCCCCCTCTCAGGTAGGATGTGTTCTATAACAGTACAGCTCCATGTCCCCCTCTCAGGTAGGATGTGTTCTATAACAGTACAGCTCTATGTCCCCTCTCAGGTAGGATGTGTTCTATAACACTACAGCTCTATGTCCCCTCTCAGGTAGGATGTGTTCTATAACAGTACAGCTCTATGTCCCCTCTCAGGTAGGATGTGTTCTATAACAGTATAGCTCTATGTCCCCCCTCAGGTAGGATGTGTTCTATAACAGTACAGCTCTATGTCCCCTCTCAGGTAGGATGTGTTCTATAACAGTACAGCTCTATGTCCCCTCTCAGGTAGGATGTGTTCTATAACACTACAGCTCTATGTCCCCCTCTCAGGTAGGATGTGTTCTATAACAGTACAGCTCTATGTCCCCTCTCAGGTAGGATGTGTTCTATAACAGTACAGCTCTATGTCCCCTCTCAGGTAGGATGTGTTCTATAACACTACAGCTCTATGTCCCCCTCTCAGGTAGGATGTGTTCTATAACACTACAGCTCTATGTCCCCTCTCAGGTAGTATGTGTTCTATAACACTACAGCTCTATGTCCCCCTCTCAGGTAGGATGTGTTCTATAACAGTACAGCTCCATGTCCCCTCTCAGGTAGGATGTGTTCTATAACACTACAGCTCTATGTCCCCTCTCAGGTAGGATGTGTTCTATAACACTACAGCTCTATGTCCCCCTCTCAGGTAGGATGTGTTCTATAACACTACAGCTCTATGTCCCCTCTCAGGTAGGATGTGTTCTATAACACTACAGCTCTATGTCCCCTCTCAGGTAGGATGTGTTCTATAACAGTACAGCTCTATGTCTCCCTCTCAGGTAGGATGTGTTCTATAACACTACAGCTCTATGTCCCCCTCTCAGGTAGGATGTGTTCTATAACAGTACAGCTCTATGTCCCCTCTCAGGTAGGATGTGTTCTATAACAGTACAGCTCTATGTCTCCCTCTCAGGTAGGATGTGTTCTATAACACTACAGCTCTATGTCCCCCTCTCAGGTAGGATGTGTTCTATAACAGTACAGCTCTATGTCCCCTCTCAGGTAGGATGTGTTCTATAACAGTACAGCTCTATGTCCCCCTCTCAGGTAGGATGTGTTCTATAACACTACAGCTCTATGTCCCCTCTCAGGTAGGATGTGTTCTATAACAGTACAGCTCTATGTCCCCTCTCAGGTAGGATGTGTTCTATAACAGTACAGCTCTATGTCCCCCTCTCAGGTAGGATGTGTTCTATAACACTACAGCTCTATGTCTCCCTCTCAGGTAGGATGTGTTCTATAACACTACAGCTCTATGTCCCCTCTCAGGTAGGATGTGTTCTATAACAGTACAGCTCTATGTCCCCCTCTCAGGTAGGATGTGTTCTATAACACTACAGCTCTATGTCCCCTCTCAGGTAGGATGTGTTCTATAACAGTACAGCTCTATGTCCCCCTCTCAGGTAGGATGTGTTCTATAACACTACAGCTCTATGTCCCCTCTCAGGTAGGATGTGTTCTATAACACTACAGCTCTATGTCCCCTCTCAGGTAGGATGTGTTCTATAACACTACAGCTCTATGTCCGCTCTCAGGTAGGATGTGTTCTATAACACTACAGCTCTATGTCCCCCTCTCAGGTAGGATGTGTTCTATAACACTACAGCTCTATGTCCCCCTCTCAGGTAGGATGTGTTCTATAACAGTACAGCTCTATGTCCCCTCTCAGGTAGGATGTGTTCTATAACAGTACAGCTCCATGTCCCCTCTCAGGTAGGATGTGTTCTATAACAGTACAGCTCTATGTCCCCTCTCAGGTAGGATGTGTTCTATAACACTACAGCTCCATGTCCCCTCTCAGGTAGGATGTGTTCTATAACAGTACAGCTCTATATCCCCTCTCAGGTAGGATGTGTTCTATAACAGTACAGCTCTATATCCCCTCTCAGGTAGGAGAAACCTATGACCAGGTACACCAGTCTATGAGCCAGACTCCCATCAAGGACAACGTCCCGTTCTTCTGGTCCACCATGGCTCAGGTCAAGACCAACCACTACCGTTCACTGGCACACTACTTCCTGGCTACTGCGCTATTGGACCACGAGCGTAAGTCAAGAAGCCGTTAGCCAATCATATCCCTTCTATGCGTGATCGAGAGGGAGGGAGATGTGTAAATTCCTATTAGTTACTGGATGTTTCCTGGACCTTACAGGAACAGACTGGTTCTGTTAGTTACTAGATGAGTTTCCTGGACCTTACAGGAACAGACTGGTTCTGTTAGTTACTAGATGAGTTTCCTGGACCTTACAGGAACAGACTGGTTCTGTTAGTTACTGGATGTTTCCTGGACCTGACTGGAACAGACTGGTTCTGTTAGTTACTAGATGAGTTTCCTGGACCTTACAGGAACAGACTGGTTCTGTTAGTTACTAGATGAGTTTCCTGGACCTGACTGGAACAGACTGGTTCTGTTAGTTACTAGATGAGTTTCCTGGACCTTACTGGAACAGACTGGTTCTGTTAGTTACTAGATGAGTTTCCTGGACCTTACAGGAACAGACTGGTTCTGTTAGTTACTAGATGAGTTTCATGGACCTGACTGGAACAGACTGGTTCTGTTAGTTACTAGATGAGTTTCCTGGACCTTACAGGAACAGACTGGTTCTGTTAGTTACTAGATGAGTTTCCTGGACCTTACTGGAACAGACTGGTTCATTCACCTCTTTCCTCTCACATCCCAAATACATAATCTCAGGTATCAGTTTAAATTGACTTTAATGGTTTTAGAGGACTCCACTGAGACATTTAGTTTTATAAAGAGGACAGAGAGACAGAGGACTGAGACCTTTAATTTTATAAAGAGGACAGAGAGACAGAGGACTGAGACCTTTAGTTTTATAAAGAGGACAGAGAGACAGAGTACTGAGACCTTTAGTTTTATAAAGAGGACAGAGTACTGAGACATTTAGTTTTATAAAGAGGACAGAGAGACAGAGGACTGAGACATTTAATTTTATAAAGAGGACAGAAAGACAGAGGAGTGTACTTTAGTAACACGTCTTTGTGTTGTTCAAAGCAAACTGTCTCACAGTCCCAGGCTGGATCTGTCCTCTGTCCTCCTAATCCCTGTCTCACAGTCCCAGGCTGGATCTGTCCTCTGTCCTCCTAATCCCTGTCTCACAGTCCCAGGCTGGATCTGTCCTCTGTCCTCCTAATCCCTGTCTCACAGTCCCAGGCTGGATCTGTCCTCTGCCAACAGCCAAGGCTACATCCCTACAATCATGTCTCTGTGTTGCCATGTCCTAATCCCTGTCTCTGTGTTGCCATGTCCCTAATCCTGTCTCTGTGTTGCCATGTCCCTAATCCTGTCTCTGTGTCGCCATGTCCTAATCCCTCTCTCTGTGTCGCCATGTCCTAATCCCTGTCTCTGTGTCGCCATGTCCTAATCCCTGTCTCTGTGTCGCCATGTCCTAATCCCTGTCTCTGTGTCGCCATGTCCTAATCCCTGTCTCTGTGTCGCCATGTTCTAATCCCTGTCTCTGTGTCGCCATGTCCTAATCCCTGTCTCTGTGTCGCCATATCCTCTCTTCGTGTCGCCATGTCCTAATCCCTGTCTCTGTGTCGCCATGTCCTAATCCCTGTCTGTGTCGCCATGTCCTAATCCCTGTCTGTGTCGCCATGTCCTAATCCCTGTCTCTGTGTCGCCATGTCCTAATCCCCGTCTGTGTCGCCATGTCCTAATCCCCGTCTCTGTGTCGCCATGTCCTAATCCCTGTCTCTGTGTCGCCATGTCCTAATCCCTGTCTGTGTTTTCCAGTGAGACCCAGTGATGACGAGGACCAACAGGAGAAGGCTCTGTCCCAGGCGTATGATGCCATGCCAGACGGCCGCTCACCACTCGACATCCTCAGGAAGAGAGAGGAGAGACGACACATCGGTGAGGCTCAAAACCCAATACTGTGTTTACACACGTCCTTTATTATGTGGTTGAGGTCCTAGATACATTCATTATATAGTCCCTGACTGTCTGGACTCTACACACTGACAGGTATATAGTCCCTGACTGTCTGGACTCTACACACTGACAGTCAGGCATATAGTCCCTGACTGTCTGAACTCTACACACTGACAGTCAGGTATATAGTCCCTGACTGTCTGGACTCTACACACTGACAGTCAGGTATATAGTCCCTGACTGTCTGGACTCTACACACTGACAGTCAGGTATATAGTCCCTGACTGTCTGGACTCTACACACTGACAGTCATATAGTCCCTGACTGTCTGGACTCTACACACTGACAGTCAGGTATATAGTCCCTGACTGTCTGGACTCTACACACTGACAGTCAGGTATATAGTCCCTGACTGTCTGGACTCTACACACTGACAGTCAGGTATATAGTCCCTGACTGTCTGGACTCTACACACTGACAGTCAGGTATATAGTCCCTGACTGTCTGGACTCTACACACTGACAGTCAGGTATATAGTCCCTGACTGTCTGGACTCTACACACTGACAGTCAGGTATATAGTGCCTGACTGTCTGGACTCTACACACTGACAGTCAGGTATATAGTCCCTGACTGTCTGGACTCTACACACTGGCAGTCAGGTATATAGTCCCTGACTGTCTGGACTCTACACACTGACAGGCAGGCATATAGTCCCTGACTGTCTGGACTCTACACACTGACAGGCAGGCATATAGTCCCTGACTGTCTGGACTCTACACACTGACAGTCAGGTATATAGTCCCTGACTGTCTGGACTCTACACACTGACAGTCAGGTATATAGTCCCTAACTGTCTGGACTCTACACACTGACAGTCAGGTATATAGTCCCTGACTGTCTGGACTCTACACACTGACTGTCATTTATATAGTCCCTGACTGTCTGGACTCTACACACTGACAGTCATATAGTCCCTGACTGTCTGGACTCTTCACACTGACAGTCATTTATATAGTCCCTGACTGTCTGGACTCTACACACTGACAGTCGGGCATATAGTCCCTGACTGTCTGGACTCTACACACTGACAGTCGGGCATATAGTCCCTGACTGTCTGGACTCTACACACTGACAGTCAGGTATATAGTCCCTGACTGTCTGGACTCTACACACTGACAGTTAGGTATATAGTCCCTGACTGTCTGGACTCTGCACACTGACAGTCAGGCATATAGTCCCTGACTGTCTGGGCTCTACACCGTGTTATCACATGGTACACGGTGTATGTTACCGTGTTATCACCTGGCGCCAGGTGTATGTTACCGTGTTATCACCTGGCGCCAGGTGTATGTTACCGTGTTATCACCTGGCGCCAGGTGTATGTTACCGTGTTATCACCTGGCGCCAGGTGTATGTTACCGTGTTATCACCTGGCGCCAGGTGTATGTTACCGTGTTATCACCTGGCGCCAGGTGTATGTTACCGTGTTATCACCTGGCGCCAGGTGTATGTTACCGTGTTATCACCTGGCGCCAGGTGTATGTTACCGTGTTATCACCTGGCGCCAGGTGTATGTTACCGTGTTATCACCTGGCGCCAGGTGTATGTTACCGTGTTATCACCTGGCGCCAGGTGTATGTTACCGTGTTATCACCTGGCGCCAGGTGTATGTTACCGTGTTATCACCTGGCGCCAGGTGTATGTTACCGTGTTATCACCTGGCGCCAGGTGTATGTTACCGTGTTATCACCTGGCGCCAGGTGTATGTTACCGTGTTATCACCTGGCGCCAGGTGTATGTTACCGTGTTATCACCTGGCGCCAGGTGTATGTTACCGTGTTATCACCTGGCGCCAGGTGTATGTTACCGTGTTATCACCTGGCGCCAGGTGTATGTTACCGTGTTATCACCTGGCGCCAGGTGTATGTTACCGTGTTATCACCTGGCGCCCGTGTATATTAGCCGTGTTATCACCTGGTGCGCCGTGTATATTAGCCGTGTTATCACCTGGTGCGCCGTGTATATTAGCCGTGTTATCACCTGGTGCCCGTGTATATTAGCCGTGTTATCACCTGGTGCCCGTGTATATTAGCCGTGTTATCACCTGGTGCCCGTGTATATTAGCCGTGTTATCACCTGGTGCCCGTGTATATTAGCCGTGTTATCACCTGGTGCCCGTGTATATTAGCCGTGTTATCACCTGGTACCAGGTGTATATTAGCCCGTGTTATCACCTGGTGCCCGTGTATATTAGCCGTGTTATCACCTGGTACCAGGTGTATATTAGCCCGTGTTATCACCTGGTGCCCGTGTATATTAGCCGTGTTATCACCTTGTACCAGGTGTATATTAGCCGTGTTATCACCTGGTGCCAGGTGTATATTAGCCGTGTTATCACCTGGTACCAGGTGTATATAGCCGTGTTATCACCTGGTGCCCGTGTATATAGCCGTGTTATCACCTGGTACCAGGTGTATATTAGCCGTGTTATCACCTGGTGCCAGGTGTATGTTACCGTGTTATCACCTGGTACCAGGTGTATATAGCCGTGTTATCACCTGGTGCCCGTGTATATAGCCGTGTTATCACCTGGTACCAGGTGTATATAGCCGTGTTATCACCTGCTGCCCGTGTATATTAGCCGTGTTATCACCTGGTACCAGGTGTATATTAGCCGTGTTATCACCTGGTACCATATGGTCTGAGTCTTAATAGGATCCATTTAGTTTTTACCTGTATACTTACTCACCTGTCTTAATGACTCTTCCTCTCTCCACCCTCTACCTCTACTCCCCTCTCCTCCACCTCCCCTTTAATTCCCACTCCTCCTCCTCCTCCACCTCCCCTCTTCCTTCCTCCTCCTCCCTCCTCCACCTCTCCTATCCACCTCCCATCTACTTCCCACTCCTCCTCCACCTCCCCTCTCCTCCCCCAGGTAAGGCCCACCTGCGGAGGGCTGTGATGGGTCATGAGGAGGGTCTGAGGATCCATAGTCTGTGTCGTCACCTCAAGAAGCTAGATGTGCTCCAGGACATCCTGCAGGCCAGTCACAAACGCTCCCTGGCCAAGTTCAAAGACAACGACCGAGAAGACGAGTTCACAGACTACCTGGAGGCTCCAGACATCATCTGTGAGTCAATCAATCAATCAAATGTATTTGTGAAGCTCCAGACATCGTCTGTAAGTGAACCTCTTATTGGGAACTCAACCAACCAATCAATCAACCTTATTTAAAAGCCTTCAACATGGTCATCAGCTCTGGTTCCACATTACTGTTGATTCAATACAACTGACTGTCAAATGTACTTCCTGTCATTGGAGAGAGAGGGGGTCTGACTGGACCTCATTAGAATTGGTAGGTTCCATTGGTGGTGTGGATTGTACTTCCTGTCATTGGAGAGAGAGGGGGTCTGACTGGACCTCATTAGAATTGGTAGGTTCCATTGGTGGTGTGGATTGTACTTCCTGTCATTGGAGAGAGAGGGGGTCTGACTGGACCTCATTAGAATTGGTAGGTTCCATTGGTGGTGTGGATTGTACTTCCTGTCATTGGAGAGAGAGGGGGTCTGACTGGACCTCATTAGAATTGGTAGGTTCCATTGGTGGTGTGGATTGTAAGACCAGACATAACATGTAACTTCCTGGTTGTTCTCATGTGACATAACTTTCAACAACCTAATAACCTTTTAGACAGTTGTTTAGTAGTTCCAGGATGTTGTGATGATGTCATGTTTACAGTGTGGTCATGTGCTCCCTGTAGTGCTGTACTCCAGAGGAGGTTGCCAGGTTGGGTTAAATAACAGACCTGTTTTCCCTCCTCAGCTAAAACGGAGCACAAAGCAGAGATGGAAACGCCCATGGCCACTAAGGTGAAAGTCACAGACTTTTTCCGGAGGCTGGTATGTGGGATACTAATTTTTTAACGTTCTAACATTTCAGGGCTGCTGTCCCGGACACCGATTTTTAAACCCTAGTCCTGGACTATGAAGCTTGGTGAATGGAAAATCACAAGTGACTCTTAGACTCCCTTTTATAGTCTGGGACTAAGATGAATCTGTGTCCGGGAAACCGGCCCTTCATGTAAAGTGTCTGTGGTTTATTCAGGAATTGGCATTACAAAGCTCTGGATTTGTGTTTTAAAAACAGTTCAATTCAGTTCAACGTTCTCTGAACACCTCGATGGTGTGGTGCTGTTTCCTGAATCCAACCCGAACAGAACCACTATGGCAGTACTAACATTAACCCTGGAGACAGTGATCCAACAGAACCACTATGGCAGTACTAACATTAACCCTGGAGACAGTGATCCAACAGAACCACTATGGCAGTACTAACATTAACCCTGGAGACAGTGGTCCAACAGAACCACTATGGCAGTACTAACATTAACCCTGGAGACAGTGATCCAACAGAACCACTATGGCAGTACTAACATTAACCCTGGAGACAGTGGTCCAACAGAACCACTATGGCAGTACTAACATTAACCCTGGAGACAGTGGTCCAACAGAACCACTATGGCAGTACTAACATTAACCCTGGAGACAGTGGTCCAACAGAACCACTATGGCAGTACTAACATTAACCCTGGAGACAGTGATCCAACAGAACCACTATGGCAGTACTAACATTAACCCTGGAGACAATGATCCAACAGAACCACTATGGCAGTACTAACATTAACCCTGGAGACAGTGATCCAACAGAACCACTATGGCAGTACTAACATTAACCGTGGAGACAGTGATCCAACAGAACCACTATGGCAGTACTAACATTAACCCCGGAGACAGTGATCCAACAGAACCACTATGGCAGTACTAACATTAACCCTGGAGACAGTGATCCAACAGAACCACTATGGCAGTACTAACATTAACCCTGGAGACAGTGGTTCAACAGAACCACTATGGCAGTACTAACATTAACCCTGGAGACAGTGATCCAACAGAACCACTATGGCAGTACTAACATTAACCCTGGAGACAGTGATCCAACAGAACCACTATGGCAGTACTAACATTAACCCTGGAGACAGTGATCCAACAGAACCACTATGGCAGTACTAACATTAACCCTGGAGACAGTGATCCAACAGAACCACTATGGCAGTACTAACATTAACCCTGGAGACTGATCCAACAGAACCACTATGGCAGTACTAACATTAACCCTGGAGACGGTGGTCCAACAGAACCACTATGGCAGTACTAACATTAACCCTGGAGACTGATCCAACAGAACCACTATGGCAGTACTAACATTAACCCTGGAGACAGTGGTCCAACAGAACCACTATGGCAGTACTAACATTAACCCTGGAGACAGTGATCCAACAGAACCACTATGGCAGTACTAACATTAACCCTGGAGACAGTGGTCCAACAGAACCACTATGGCAGTACTAACATTAACCGTGGAGACAGTGGTCCAACAGAACCACTATGGCAGTACTAACATTAACCCCGGAGACAGTGATCCAACAGAACCACTATGGCAGTACTAACATTAACCCTGGAGACAGTGATCCAACAGAACCACTATGGCAGTACTAACATTAACCCTGGAGACAGTGGTTCAACAGAACCACTATGGCAGTACTAACATTAACCCTGGAGACAGTGATCCAACAGAACCACTATGGCAGTACTAACATTAACCCTGGAGACAGTGATCCAACAGAACCACTATGGCAGTACTAACATTAACCCTGGAGACAGTGATCCAACAGAACCACTATGGCAGTACTAACATTAACCCTGGAGACAGTGATCCAACAGAACCACTATGGCAGTACTAACATTAACCCTGGAGACTGATCCAACAGAACCACTATGGCAGTACTAACATTAACCCTGGAGACAGTGGTCCAACAGAACCACTATGGCAGTACTAACATTAACCCTGGAGACAGTGGTCCAACAGAACCACTATGGCAGTACTAACATTAACCCTGGAGACAGTGGTCCAACAGAACCACTATGGCAGTACTAACATTAACCCTGGAGACAGTGATCCAACAGAACCACTATGGCAGTACTAACATTAACCCTGGAGACAGTGATCCAACAGAACCACTATGGCAGTACTAACATTAACCCTGGAGACACTGATCCAACAGAACCACTATGGCAGTACTAACATTAACCCTGGAGACAGTGGTCCAACAGAACCACTATGGCAGTACTAACATTAACCCTGGAGACAGTGATCCAACAGAACCACTATGGCAGTACTAACATTAACCCTGGAGACAGTGGTTCAACAGAACCACTATGGCAGTACTAACATTAACCCTGGAGACAGTGATCCAACAGAACCACTATGGCAGTACTAACATTAACCCTGGAGACAGTGATCCAACAGAACCACTATGGCAGTACTAACATTAACCCTGGAGACAGTGATCCAACAGAACCACTATGGCAGTACTAACATTAACCCTGGAGACAGTGATCCAACAGAACCACTATGGCAGTACTAACATTAACCCTGGAGACTGATCCAACAGAACCACTATGGCAGTACTAACATTAACCCTGGAGACGGTGGTCCAACAGAACCACTATGGCAGTACTAACATTAACCCTGGAGACTGATCCAACAGAACCACTATGGCAGTACTAACATTAACCCTGGAGACAGTGGTCCAACAGAACCACTATGGCAGTACTAACATTAACCCTGGAGACAGTGGTCCAACAGAACCACTATGGCAGTACTAACATTAACCCTGGAGACAGTGATCCAACAGAACCACTATGGCAGTACTAACATTAACCCTGGAGACAGTGATCCAACAGAACCACTATGGCAGTACTAACATTAACCCTGGAGACACTGATCCAACAGAACCACTATGGCAGTACTAACATTAACCCTGGAGACAGTGGTCCAACAGAACCACTATGGCAGTACTAACATTAACCCTGGAGACAGTGATCCAACAGAACCACTATGGCAGTACTAACATTAACCCTGGAGACAGTGGTCCAACAGAACCACTATGGCAGTACTAACATTAACCCTGGAGACAGTGATCCAACAGAACCACTATGGCAGTACTAACATTAACCATGGAGACAGTAGTCCAACAGAACCACTATGGCAGTACTAACATTAACCCTGGAGACAGTGATCCAACAGAACCACTATGGCAGTACTAACATTAACCCTGGAGACAGTGGTCCAACAGAACCACTATGGCAGTACTAACATTAACCCTGGAGACAGTGATCCAACAGAACCACTATGGCAGTACTAACATTAACCCTGGAGACAGTGATCCAACAGAACCACTATGGCAGTACTAACATTAACCCTGGAGACAGTGGTCCAACAGAACCACTATGGCAGTACTAACATTAACCCTGGAGACAGTGATCCAACAGAACCACTATGGCAGTACTAACATTAACCCTGGAGACTGATCCAACAGAACCACTATGGCAGTACTAACATTAACCCTGGAGACGGTGGTCCAACAGAACCACTATGGCAGTACTAACATTAACCCTGGAGACTGATCCAACAGAACCACTATGGCAGTACTAACATTTACCCTGGAGACAGTGGTCCAACAGAACCACTATGGCAGTACTAACATTAACCCTGGAGACAGTGGTCCAACAGAACCACTATGGCAGTACTAACATTAACCCTGGAGACAGTGATCCAACAGAACCACTATGGCAGTACTAACATTAACCCTGGAGACAGTGATCCAACAGAACCACTATGGCAGTACTAACATTAACCCTGGAGACAGTGATCCAACAGAACCACTATGGCAGTACTAACATTAACCCTGGAGACAGTGATCCAACAGAACCACTATGGCAGTACTAACATTAACCCTGGAGACAGTGATCCAACAGAACCACTATGGCAGTACTAACATTAACCCTGGAGACAGTGGTCCAACAGAACCACTATGGCAGTACTAACATTAACCCTGGAGACAGTGGTCCAACAGAACCACTATGGCAGTACTAACATTAACCCTGGAGACAGTGGTCCAACAGAACCACTATGGCAGTACTAACATTAACCCTGGAGACAGTGGTCCAACAGAACCACTATGGCAGTACTAACATTAACCCTGGAGACAGTGGTCCAACAGAACCACTATGGCAGTACTAACATTAACCCTGGAGACAGTGGTCCAACAGAACCACTATGGCAGTACTAACATTAACCCTGGAGACAGTGGTCCAACAGAACCACTATGGCAGTACTAACATTAACCCCGGAGACAGTGGTCCAACAGAACCACTATGGCAGTACTAACATTAACCCCGGAGACAGTGATCCAACAGAACCACTATGGCAGTACTAACATTAACCCTGGAGACAGTAGTCCAACAGAACCACTATGGCAGTACTAACATTAACCCTGGAGACAGTGATCCAACAGAACCACTATGGCAGTACTAACATTAACCCTGGAGACAGTGGTCCAACAGAACCACTATGGCAGTACTAACATTAACCCTGGAGACAGTGATCCAACAGAACCACTATGGCAGTACTAACATTAACCCTGGAGACAGTGGTCCAACAGAACCACTATGGCAATACTAACATTAACCCTGGAGACAGTGGTCCAACAGAACCACTATGGCAGTACTAACATTAACCCTGGAGACAGTGGTCCAACAGAACCACTATGGCAGTACTAACATTAACCCTGGAGACAGTGATCCAACAGAACCACTATGGCAGTACTAACATTAACCCTGGAGACAGTAGTCCAACAGAACCACTATGGCAGTACTAACATTAACCCTGGAGACAGTGGTCCAACAGAACCACTATGGCAGTACTAACATTAACCCTGGAGACAGTGGTCCAACAGAACCACTATGGCAGTACTAACATTAACCCTGGAGACAGTGGTCCAACAGAACCACTATGGCAGTACTAACATTAACCCTGGAGACTGATCCAACAGAACCACTATGGCAGTACTAACATTAACCCTGGAGACAGTAGTCCAACAGAATGGGTCAACTCTAGGTCATCAACAGTGGTGTTGAACTCTGTTAATACCCCTCTTTACTCAGTCACCTTGTCTTGGTGAATCAATAACATTAACAATGGTGGTGTCCCAGACGACCCCTCATCTATTCCCTACATAGTACCCTACCTTTGACCAGGCCCCATAGTACCCTACCTTTGACCAGGTCCCATAGTGCCCTTCCTTTGACCAGACCCCATAGTGCCCTACCTTTGACCAGGCCCCATAGTGCCCTACCTTTGACCAGGCCCCATAGTGCCCTTCCTTTGACCAGACCCCATAGTGCCCTACCTTTGACCAGGCCCCATAGTGCCCTACCTTTGACCAGGCCCCATAGTGCCCTACCTTTGACCAGGCCCCATAGTGCCCTACCTTTGACCAGGCCCCATAGTGCCCTACCTTTGACCAGGCCCCATAGTGCCCTACCTTTGACCAGGCCCCATAGTGCCCTACCTTTGACCAGGCCCCATAGTGCCCTACCTTTGACCAGGCCCCATAGTGCCCTACCTTTGACCAGGCCCATAGTGCCCTACCTTTGACCAGGCCCCATAGTGCCCTACCTTTGACCAGACCCCATAGTGCCCTACCTTTGACCAGGCCCCATAGTGCCCTACCTTTGAACAGGCCCCATAGTGCCCTACCTTTGACCAGACCCCATAGTGCCCTACCTTTGACCAGACCCCATAGTGCCCTACCTTTGACCAGGCTCCATAGTGCCCTTTGACCAGGCTCCATAGTGCCCTTCCTTTGACCAGGCCCCATAGTGCCCTTCCTTTGACCAGACCCCATAGTGCTCTTTGACCAGGCCCCATAGTGCCCTACCTTTGACCAGGCCCATAGTGCCCTACCTTTGACCAGGCTCCATAGTGCCCTTTGACCAGGCCCCATAGTGCCCTACCTTTGACCAGGCCCCATAGTGCCCTACCTTTGACCAGGCCCCATAGTGCCCTACCTTTGACCATGCCCCATAGTGCCCTACCTTTGACCATGCCCCATAGTACCCTACCTTTGACCAGACCCCATAGTGCCCTTTGACCAGGCCCCATAGTGCCCTTTGACCAGGCCCCATAGTGCCCTTCCTTTGACCAGACCCCATAGTGCTCTTTGACCAGGCCCCATAGTGCCCTTCCTTTGACCAGGCTCCATAGTGCCCTTCCTTTGACCAGGCTCCATAGTGCCCTTCCTTTGACCAGGCCCCATAGTGCTCTTTGACCAGGCCCCATAGTGCCCTGCCTTTGACCAGGCCCCATAGTGCCCTGCCTTTGACCAGGCCCCATAGTGCCCTGCCTTTGACCAGGCCCCATAGTGCCCTGCCTTTGACCAGGCCCCATAGTGCCCTGCCTTTGACCAGGCCCCATAGTGCCCTTCCTTTGACCAGGCCCCATAGTGCCCTTCCTTTGACCAGGCCCCATAGTGCCCTTCCTTTGACCAGGCCCCATAGTGCTCTTTGACCAGGCCCCATAGTGCCCTGCCTTTGACCAGGCCCCATAGTGCCCTGCCTTTGACCAGGCCCCATAGTGCCCTGCCTTTGACCAGGCCCCATAGTGCCCTGCCTTTGACCAGGCCCCATAGTGCCCTTCCTTTGACCAGGCCCCATAGTGCCCTTCCTTTGACCAGGCCCCATAGTGCCCTTCCTTTGACCAGGCCCCATAGTGCCCTTCCTTTGACCAGGCCCCATAGTGCCCTTTGACCAGGCCCCATAGTGCCCTTCCTTTGACCAGACCCCATAGTGCTCTTTGACCAGACCCCATAGTGCTCTTTGACCAGACCCCATAGTGCTCTTTGACCAGACCCCATAGTGCTCTTTGACCAGGCCCCATAGTGCCCTTTGACCAGGCCCCATAGTGCCCTTCCTTTGACCGGGCCCCATTGTGCCCTACCTTTGACCGGGCCCCATAGTGCCCTGCCTTTGACCGGGCCCCATAGTGCCCTGCCTTTGACCAGGCCCCATAGTTCCCTTCCTTTGACCAGGCCCCATAGTGCCCTTCCTTTGACCAGGCCCCATAGTGCCCTACCTTTGACCAGGCCCCATAGTGCCCTACCTTTGACCAGGCCCCATAGTGCCCTTCCTTTGACCAGGCCCCATAGTGCCCTGCCTTTGACCAGGCCCCATAGTGCCCTACCTTTGACCAGGCCCCATAGTGCCCTGCCTTTGACCAGGCCCCTTAGTGCCCTTTGACCAGGCCCCATAGTGCCCTTCCTTTGACCAGGCCCCATAGTGCCCTTTGACCAGGCCCCATAGTGCCCTTTGACCAGGCCCCATAGTGCCCTTTGACCAGGCCCCATAGTGCCCTTCCTTTGACCAGGCCCCATAGTGCCCTGCCTTTGACCAGGCCCCATAGTGCCCTTCCTTTGACCAGGCTCCATAGTGCCCTACATTTGACCAGGCCCCATAGTGCCCTGCCTTTGACCAGGCCCCATAGTGCCCTTTGACCAGGCCCCATAGTGCCCTTCCTTTGACCGGGCCCCATTGTGCCCTACCTTTGACCAGGCCCCATAGTGCCCTTTGACCAGGCCCCATAGTGCCCTTCCTTTGACCGGGCCCCATAGTGCCCTACCTTTGACCAGGCTCCATAGTGCCCTACATTTGACCAGGCTCCATAGTGCCCTACATTTGACCAGGCTCCATAGTGCCCTACATTTGACCAGGCTCCATAGTGCCCTACCTTTGACCAGGCCCCATAGTGCCCTACCTTTGACCAGGCCCCATAGTGCCCTACCTTTGACCAGGCCCCATAGTGCCCTTCCTTTGACCAGGCCCCATAGTGCCCTTCCTTTGACCAGGCCCCATTGTACCATTTGGGATGCACACTGTCAGTCCTATCCAGGTTGGGGTGTCCATGGTAAGTTTTCATAATAACCTGTCCCCCCCCCCCCCCCTCCAGGGTCCTCTGTCAGTGTTCTCTGCTAAGCTACGCTGGACAGCTCCTCGCACCATCAGGCTGAGACTGGAGGACAGAGACCTGGGCTTCACCCTGAGAGGAGACCCTGTACCTGTACAGGTCACCTCCCTGGACCCACTCTGCCCTGCCGCTGTGAGTCTGCTATACTACTGGTTACTGGGGGGGAAGGGTTAGGCTGACGCACACTTAGGCTAAAGAGGGGAAGGGTTAGGCTGACGCACACTTAGGCTAAAGGGGGGAAGGGTTAGGCTGACGCACACTTGGGCTAAAGGGGGGAAGGGTTAGGCTGACGCACACTTAGGCTAAAGAGGGGAAGGGTTAGGCTGACGCACACTTAGGCTAAAGAGGGGAAGGGTTAGGCTGACGCACACTTGGGCTAAAGGGGGGGAAGGGTTAGACTGACGCACATTTGGGCTAATGGGGGGG